>NW_027477005.1:0-109197 GCF_051020955.1 Megalopta genalis | reverse complement strand
CTGGAATTTGAAGCTAATACATCTTTTTTACATGCAGTTGAAGCTAAATCATGTATATTACAAGTATTTGAAGCTGAACCATTTGTTTCGCATGGATTCGTAGATATGCCTCCTACTTCGTATTGATTTGAATCTAAATAATGTGTTTCGCATGGATTTGAAGCTAAATCATTTGTTTCACATGAAGTTGAAGCTAAATCATATTGTTACGGCGACTTGTCCAAATCAAGTCGCTGTAATGTGAAACTGCTCTGTTGTGAGCAACTCCTGAGAGAAAAATAGAAGAGAGGGGTTGCCTCGGAGGTGTTTTATCAACGGACAATCGAAGAGTCGGGATCGGACCGTCGAGCGATCAACACCATCTAATTCAAAGATCTCTAACATAATTTAATTTAGTTGTATTATAGTTCGTGTTCTCTATTGTAAATAAAATGCCGCGACGCGGGAGGAGGGTAGTAATTTGTAACAATATATATTACAAGTATTTGAATCTAAACAATCTGTTTCGCATGGATTCGAAGATCTGCCTTCTACTTCGCATTGTTTTGAAGCTAACTCGTTTGTTTCGCATGCAGTTGAAGCTAAATCATTTATATCTCAAGTATTTGAAGCTAAACCATTCGTTTCGCATGGATTCGAAGAGAAGCCTTCTCATTCGCATTGATTTCAAGCTAAATCATGTGTTTCGCATTGACTTGAAGCTACCTCGTTTGTTTCACATGCAGTTGAATCTAAATCATGTATATCACAAGTATTTGAGGCTAAACCATTTGATTCGCGTGGATTTGAAGCTAAGCCTTCTACTTCGCATTGATTTGAAGCTGAGTCATGTGTTCCGCTGGAATTTGAAGCTAACACATCTTTTTCACATGCATTTGAAGCTAAATCATGTGTTTCGCATGGATTTGAAGCTAACACGTTTGTTTCGCATGCTTCTGAAGCTAAATCATGTATATCTCAAGCATTTGGAGCTAAACAATCTGTTTCGTGTGGATTCGGAGATCAGCCTTCTACTTCTAATTGATTTGAAGCTAAATCATGTGTTTAGCATGGATTTGAAGCTATCTCGTTTGTTTCGCATGCGTTTGAAGCTATATCATTTATATCGCAAGTATTTGAAGCCAAATCATTTGTGTGGCCTGGATTTGTAGCCATGCCTTCTATTTCGCATTGATTTGAAGCTAAGTCATGTGTTTCGCATGTATTTGAAGCTAACTCGTTTCTTTCGCATGCATTTGAAGCTATATCACTTATATGTGCAAGTGTTTGAAGCTAAATCATTCGTTCCGCATGGATTTGAAGTTAAGCCTTCCACTTCGCATTGATTTGAAGCTGAATCATGCGTTTCGCTTGGATTTGAAGCTAACTCGTTTGTTTCGCATGCAGTTGAAGCTAAATCACGTATATCACAAGTATTTGAAGCTGAACCATTTGTTTCGCAAGAATATTGTGCTAAACCATCTGTTTCGAATGAATTTGAAGCTAAATCATGTGTTTAGCATGGATTTGAAGCTATCACGTTTGTTTCGCATGCTGTTGAAGCTAAATCACGTATATCACAAGTATTTGAAGCTAAACCATCGGTTTCGTGAGGATTCGAAGATGAGCCTTCTACTTCGCATTGATTTGAAGTTGAATCATTTGTTTCGCTTGGATTTGAAGCTAACAAGTTTGTTTCGCATGCAGTTGAAGCTAAATCATGTATATCTCAAGTATTTGAAGCTAAACCATTTGTTTCACATGGATTTGAAGCTAAGCTTTCTACTTCGCATTGATTTGAAACTTACTCATGTGCTTCGCATGGATTGAAGCTAACTCGTTTGTTTCGCCTGCATTTGAAGCTATTTCATTTAAACCGCAGGTATTTGAAGGTAAATCATTTGTTTCGAATGGATTTGAAGCCAAGCCTTCCATTTCGCATTGATTTGAAGTTAATATCATGTGTTTCTCTTGGATTTGAAGCTAACTCGTTTGATTCGCATGCAGGTGAAGCTAAATCATGTTTATCACAAGTATCTGAATCAACACCATTTGTTTCGCAGTGATTTGAAGCGAAGCCTACTACATCGCATTGATTTGAAGCTAAATCATGCGTTTCTGTGGGATTTGAAGCTAACTCGTTTGTTTCGTATGCAGTTGAAGCTAAATCACGTTTATCACAAGTATCTGAATCCAAACCATTTGTTTCGCATTGATTTGAAGCTAAAGCCTACTACTTCGTATTGATTTCAAGTTAAATCATGTGTTTCCCTTGGATTTGAAGTTAACTCGTTCGATTCGCATCAGTTGAAGCTAAATCATGTTTATCACAAGTATTTGAAGCTGAATCATTTGTTTCGCATTGATTTGAAGCTAAGCCTACTACATCACATTGATTTGAAGTAAATCATGTGTTTTCCTGGGATTTGAAGCTAACTCGTTTGATTCGCATACAGTTGACTCTAAATCCCGTTTATCACAAGTATTTGAAGCTAAATCATTTGTTTCGCATTGATTTGAAGCTAAGCCTACTACTTCGCATTGATTTGAAGTTAAATCATGTGTTTCGCATGGACTGAAGCTAACTTGTTTGTTTCGCCTGCATTTGAAGCTATTTCATTTAAACCGCAGGTATTTGAAGGTAAATCATTTGTTTCGCATGGATTTGAAGCTAAGCCTCCAACTTCGCATTGATTTGAAGTTAAATCATGTGTTTTCCTGGATTTGAAGCTAACTCGTTTGATTCGCATGCAGTTGTCTCCAAATTCGCTTTATCACAAGTATTTGAAGATAAACCACATGTTTCGCATGGATTTGAAGCTAAGCCTTCTACTTCGCATTGATTTGAAGTTAATATCATGTGTTTCTCTTCGATTTGAAGCTATCTCGTTTGAGTCGCATGCAGTTGAAGCTAAATCACGTTTATTACAAGTATCCGAATCCAAACCATTTGTTTCGCACAGATTTGCAGCTAACCCTTCTACTTCGCATTGAGTTGAAGTTAAATCATGTGTTTCCCTGGGATTTGAAGCTAACTCGTTCCATTCGCATGCAATTGACTCTAATTCGTGTTTATCACAAGTATTTGAAGCTAAACCCTTTGTTTCACATGGATTTGAAGCTAAGCTTTCTACTTCGCATTGATTTGAAACTTACTCATGTGCTTCGCATGGATTTGAAGCTAACTCGTTTGTTTAGCCTGCATTTGAAGCTATTTCATTTAAACCGCAGGTATTTGAAGGTAAATCATTTGTTTCGAATGGATTTGTAGCCAAGCCTTCCACTTCGCATTGATTTGAAGTTAATATCATGTGTTTCTCTTGGATTTGAAGCTAACTCGTTTGAGTCGCATGCAGTTGAAGCTAAATCATGTTTATTGCATGTATCTGAACCAAAAACATTTGTTTCGCATTGATTTGAAGCTAAGCCTACTACTTCGCATTGATTTTAAGTTAAATCATGTGTTTCACAGGGATTTGAAGCTAACTCGTTTGATTCGCATGCAGTTGACTCTAAATCGTGTCCATCACAATTATTTGAAGCTAAACCACTTGTTTCGCATGGATTTGAAGCAAAGCCTTCTACTCCGCATTGATTTGACGTTAAATCATGTGTTTCCCTGGGATTTGAAGCTAACTCGTTTGATACGCATGCAGTTGAAAATCATGTTTATCACAAGTATTTGAAGCTAACCCATTTGTTTCGTATTGATTTGAAGCTAAGCCTACTACTTCGCATTGATTTGAAGCTAAATCATGCGTTTCTGTGGGATTTGAAGCTAACTCGTTTGTTTCGTATGCAGTTGAAGCTAAATCACGTTTATCACAAGTATCTGAATCCAAACCATTTGTTTCGCATTGATTTGAAGCTAAGCTACTACTTCGTATTGATTTCAAGTTAAATCATGTGTTTCCCCTTGGATTTGAAGTTAACTCGTTCGATTCGCATCCAGTTGAAGCTAAATCATGTTTATCACAAGTATTTGAAGCTGAATCATTTGTTTCGCATGATTTGAAGCTAAGCCTACTACATCGCATTGATTTGAAGTTTAAATCATGTGTTTTCCTGGGATTTGAAGCTAACTCGTTTGATTCGCATACAGTTGACTCTAAATCCCGTTTATCACAAGTATTTGAAGCTGAAACATTTGTTTCGCAAGAATATTGTGCTAAACCATGTGATTCGAATGAATTTGTAGCTAAATCATGTGTTTCGCATGGATTTGAAGCTATCTCGTTTGTTTCGCACGCTGTTGAATCTAAATCATGTATATCACAAGTATTTGAAGCTGAACCATTTGTTTCGCATGGATTTGAAGCTAAGCGTTTTACGTCGCATTGATTTGAAGTTAAATCATGTGTTTTCCTGGGATTTGAAGCTAACTCGTTTGATTCGCATACAGTTGACTCTAAATCCCGTTTATCACAAGTATTTGAAGCTGAAAACATTTGTTTCGCAAGAATATTGTGCTAAACCATGTGATTCGAATGAATTTGTAGCTAAATCATGTGTTTCGCATGGATTTGAAGCTAACTCGTTTGTTTCACATGCAGTTGAATCTAAATCATGTATATCACAAGTATTTGAGGCTAAACCATTTGATTCGCGTGGATTTGAAGCTAAGCCTTCTACTTCGCATTTATTTGAAGCTGAGTCATGTGTTCCCGCTGGAATTTGAAGCTAACACATCTTTTCACATGCATTTGAAGCTAAATCATGTGTTTCGCATGGATTTGAAGCTAACACGTTGTTTCGCATGCTTCTGAAGCTAAATCATGTATATCTCAAGCATTTGGAGCTAAACAATCTGTTTCGTGTGGATTCGGAGGACAGCCTTCTACTTCTAATTGATTTGAAGCTAAATCATGTGTTTCGCTTGGATTTAGCATCAAATTCATGCGAACTTAGCAATTTAGATTCTGATTCATGCGAAATACACGTATTAGCTTTAAATCCACACGAAACAAACGATTTAACTTCAATATCATGCGAAACACACGATTTCGATTCAAATTCGTGGGATATAGCGATTTTAAAAGATCGATTTAGCTTCAAATTCATGCCAAATGAACAATTTAGCTTCAGATTCATGCGAAATACACGATTCCGACTCAAATTAGTGCGAAATAGCGATTTTAAACAAACGATTTAGCTTCATATTCATGCGAAATGCACAATTTACATTCAGATTTATGCGATATACACGAATTTGCTTCAAATCCACGCGAGACAAACGATTTAGCGTCAATATCATGCGAAACACACGATTTCGACTCAAATTCGATCGAAATAGCGATTTTAAATAAACGATTTAGCTTCAAATTCATGCGAAAAGCACAATGTAGCTTCAGATTCATGCGAAATACACAAATTAGCTTTAAATCCACACAAAACAAACGATTTAACTTCATTATCAAGCGAAACACACGATTACGATTCAAATTCGTGCGAAATAGCAATTTTAACCGATCGATTTAGCTTCAAATTCATGCCAAATGAACAATTTAGCTTCAGATTCATGCGAAATACACGAATTAGCTTTAAATCCACACGAAAACAAACGATTTAACTTCAATATCATGCGAAACATACGATTTCGATTCAAATTCGTGGGAAATAGCGATTTAAACAAACGATTAGGCTTCAAATTCATGCGAAATGAACAATTTAGCTTCAGATTCATGTGAAATACACGAATTAGCTTTAAATCCACACGGAACAAACGATTTAACTTCAATATCATGCGAAACACACGATTTCGATTCAAATTCGTGCGAAATAGCGATTTTAAACCATCGATTTAGCATCAAATTCATGCGAACTTAGCAATTTAGATTCTGATTCATGCGAAATACACGAATTAGCTTTAAATCCACACGAAACAAACGATTTAACTTGAATATCATGCGAAAAACATGATTTCGATTCAAATTCGTGTGAAATAGCGATTTTAAACGATCGATTTAGATTCAAATTCACGCCAAATGAACAATTTTGCTTCAGATTCATGCAAAATACACGAATTTGCTTCAAATCCACGCGAGACAAACGATTTAGCGTCAATATCATGCGAAATACACGATTTCGACTCAAATTCGATCGAAATAGCGATTTTAAATAAACGATTTAGCTTCAGATTCATGTGAAATACACGAATTAGCTTTAAATCCACACGAAACAAACGATTTAACTTCAATATCATGCGAAACACACGATTTCGATTCAAATTCGTGCGAAATAGCGATTTTAAACGATCGATTTAGCTTCAAATTCATGCCAAATGAACAATTTAGCTTCAGATTCATGCGATATACACGAATTTGCTTCAAATCCACGCGAGACAAACGATTTATCGTCAATATCATGCGAAACAGACGATTTCGACTCAAATTCGATCGAAGTAGCGATTTTAAATAAACGATTTAGCTTCAAATTCATGCGAAATGCACAATGTAGCTTCAGATTCATGCGAAATACACAAATTAGCTTTAAATCCACACAAAACAAAGGATTTAACTTCAATATCATGCGAAAAACACGATTTCGATCCAAATTCGTGCGAAATAGCGATTTTAAAAGATCGATTTAGCTTCAAATTCATGCCAAATGAACAATTTAGCTTCAGATTCATGCGAAATACACGATTCCGACTCAAACTCGTGCGAAATAGCGATTTTAAACAAACGATTTATATTCAAATTCATGCGAAATGAACAATCAAGCTTCATATTCATGCGAAATGCACGAATTAACTTTAAATCCACACGAAACAAACGATTTAACTTCAGTATCATACGAAACACACGATTTCGATTCAAATTCGTGCGAAATAGCGATTTTAAACGATCGATTTAGCTTCCAATTCATGCGAGATGAACCATTTAGCTTCAGATTCATGCGAAATACACGAATTGGCTTTAAATCCACACGAAACAAACGATTTAACTTCATTATCAAGCGAAACACACGATTACGATTCAAATTCGTGCGAAATAGCGATTTTAACCGATCGATTTAGCTTCAAATTCATGCCAAATGAACAATTTAGCTTCAGATTCATTCGAAATACACAAATCAGCTTTAAATCCACGCGGGACAAACGATTTAGCGTCAATATCATGCGAAATACACGATTTCGACTCAAATTCGATCGAAATAGCGATTTTAAATAAACGATTTAGCTTCAAATTCATGCAAAATGCACAATTTAGCTTCAGATTCATGCGAAATACACGAATTAGCTTTAAATCCACACGAAACAAACGATTTAACTTCAATATCATGCGAAACACACGATTTCGATTCAAATTCGTGCGAAATAGCGATTTTAAAAGATCGATTTAGCTTCAAATTCATGCCAAATGAACAATTTAGCTTCAGATTCATGCGAAATACACGATTCCGACTCAAACTCGTGCGAAATAGCGATTTTAAACAAACGATTTATATTCAAATTCATGCGAAATGAACAATCAAGCTTCATATTCATGCGAAATGCACGAATTAAACTTGTAAATCCACACGAAACAAACGATTTAACTTCAGTATCATACGAAACACTCGATTTCGATTCAAATTCGTGCGAAATAGCGATTTTAAACGATCGATTTAGCTTCCAATTCATGCGAAATGAACAATTTAGCTTCAGATTCATGCGAAATACACGATTCCGTCTCAAATTCGTGCGAAACAGCGATTTTAAACAAACGATTTATTTTCAAATTCATGCGAAATGAACAATCAAGCTTCATATTCATGCGAAATGCACGAATTAGCTTTAAATCCACACGAAACAAACGATTTAACTTCAGTATCATACGAAACACACGATTTCAATTCAAATTCGTGCGAAATAGCGATTTTAAACGATCGATTTAGCTTCAAATTCATGCGAGATGAACCATTTAGCTTCAGATTCATGCGAATACACGAATTGGCTTTAAATCCACACGAAACAAACGATTTAACTTCATTATCAAGCGAAACACACGATTACGATTCAAATTCGTGCGAAATAGCGATTTTAACCGATCGATTTAGCTTCAAATTCATGCCAAATGAACAATTTAGCTTCAGATTCATTCGAAATACACAAATCAGCTTTAAATCCACACGAAACAAACGATTTAACTTCAATATCATGCGAAACACACGATTACGATTCAAATTTGTGGGAAATAGCGATTTTAAAAGATCGATTTAGCTTCAAATTCATGCCAAATGAACAATTTAGCTTCAGATTCATGCGAAATACACGAATTTGCTTCAAATCCACGCGGGACAAACGATTCAGCGTCAATATCATGCGAAATACACGATTTCGACTCAAATTCGATCGAAATAGCGATTTTAAATAAACGATTTAGCTTCAAATTCATGCAAAATGCACAATTTAGCTTCAGATTCATGCGAAATACACGAATTAGCTTTAAATCCACACGAAACAAACGATTTAACTTCAATATCATGCGAAACATACGATTTCGATTCAAATTCGTGGGAAATAGCGATTTTAAACAAACGATTAGGCTTCAAATTCATGCGAAATGAACAATTAGCTTCAGATTCATGTGAAATACACGAATTAGCTTTAAATCCACACGAAACAAACGATTTAACTTCAATATCATGCGAAACACACGATTTCGATTCAAATTCGTGCGAAATAGCGATTTTAAACGATCGATTTAGCTTCCAATTCATGCGAAATGAACAATTTAGCTTCAGATTCATGCGAAATACACGAACTTGCTTCAAATCCACGCGGGACAAACGATTTAGCGTCAATATCATGCGAAATACACGATTTCGACTCAAATTCGATCGAAATAGCGATTTTAAATAAACGATTTAGCTTCAAATTCATGCGAAATGCACAATTTAGCCTTAGATTCATGCGAAATACACGAATTAGCTTTAAATCCACACCGAAACAAACGATTTAACTTCAATATCATGCGAAACATACGATTTCGATTCAAATTCGTGGGAAATAGCGATTTTAAACAAACGATTAGGCTTCAAATTCATGCGAAATGAACAATTTAGCTTCAGATTCATGCGAAATACACGAATTAGCTTTAAATCCACACGAAAAAACGTTTTAACTTCAATATCATGCGAAACACACGATTTCGATTCAAATTCGTGCGAAATAGCGATTTTAAACCATCGATTTAGCATCAAATTCATGCGAACTTAGCAATTTAGATTCTGATTCATGCGAAATACACGTATTAGCTTTAAATCCACACGAAACAAACGATTTAACTTCAATATCATGCGAAACATACTATTTCGATTCAAATTCGTGGGATATAGCGATTTTAAAAGATCGATTTAGCTTCAAATTCATGCCAAATGAACAATTTAGCTTCAGATTCATGCGAAATACACGATTCCGACTCAAATTAGTGCGAAATAGCGATTTTAAACAAACGATTTAGCTTCAAATTCATGCGAAATGCACAATTTACATTCAGATTTATGCGATATACACGAATTTGCTTCAAATCCACGCGAGACAAACGATTTAGCGTCAATATCATGCGAAACACACGATTTCGACTCAAATTCGATCGAAATAGCGATTTTAAATAAACGATTTAGCTTCAAATTCATGCGAAAAGCACAATGTAGCTTCAGATTCATGCGAAATACTCAAATTAGCTTTAAATCCACACAAAACAAACGATTTAACTTCATTATCAAGCGAAACACACGATTACGATTCAAATTCGTGCGAAATTGCGATTTTAACCGATCGATTTAGCTTCAAATTCATGCCAAATGAACAATTTAGCTTCAGATTCATGCGAAATACACGAATTAGCTTTAAATCCACACGAAACAAACGATTTAACTTCAATATCATGCGAAACATACGATTTCGATTCAATTCGTGGGAAATAGCGATTTTAAACAAACGATTAGGCTTCAAATTCATGCGAAATGAACAATTTAGCTTCAGATTCATGTGAAATACACGAATTAGCTCTAAATCCACACGGAACAAACGATTTAACTTCAATATCATGCGAAACACACGATTTCGATTCAAATTCGGTGCGAAATAGCGATTTTAAACCATCGATTTAGCATCAAATTCATGCGAACTTAGCAATTTAGATTCTGATTCATGCGAAATACACGAATTAGCTTTAAATCACACGAAACAAACGATTTAACTTCAATATCATGCGAAACATACGATTTCGAATCAAATTCGTGGAAATAGCGATTTTAAAAGATCGATTTAGCTTCAAATTCATGCCAAATGAACAATTTAGGCTTCAGATTCATGCGAAATACACGATTCGACTCAAATTCGTGCGAAATAGCGATTTTAAACAAACGATTTAGATTCCATTCATGCGAAATGAACAATTTAGCTTCAGATTCATGTGAAATACACGAATTAGCTTTAAAATCCACACGAAACAAACGATTTAACTTGAATATCATGCGAAAAACATGATTTCGATTCAAATTCGTGTGAAATAGCGATTTTAAACGATCGATTTAGATTCAAATTCACGCCAAATGAACAATTTTGCTTCAGATTCATGCAAAATACACGAATTTGCTTCAAATCCACGCGAGACAAACGATTTAGCGTCAATATCATGCGAAATACACGATTTCGACTCAAATTCGATCGAAATAGCGATTTTAAATAAACGATTTAGCTTCAGATTCATGTGAAATACACGAATTAGCTTTAAATCCACACGAAACAAACGATTTAACTTCAATATCATGCGAAACACACGATTACGATTCAAATTTGTGGGAAATAGCGATTTTAAAAGATCGATTTAGCTTCAAATTCATGCCAAATGAACAATTTAGCTTCAGATTCATGCGAAATACACAAATTAGCTTAAATCCACACAAAACAAACGATTTAACTTCAATATCATGCGAAAAACACGATTTCGATCCAAATTCGTGCGAAATAGCGATTTTAAAAGATCGATTTAGCTTCAAATTCATGCCAAATGAACAATTTAGCTTCAGATTCATGCGAAATACACGATTCCGACTCAAATTCGTGCGAAATAGCGATTTTAAACAAACGATTTATATTCAAATTCATGCGAAATGAACAATCAAGCTTCATATTCATGCGAAATGCACGAATTACTTTAAATCCACACGAAACAAACGATTTAACTTCAGTATCATACGAAACACACGATTTCGATTCAAATTCGTGCGAAATAGCGATTTTAAACGATCGATTTAGCTTCCAATTCATGCGAAATGAACAATTTAGCTTCAGATTCATGCGAAATACACGATTCCGACTCAAATTCGTGCGAAACAGCGATTTTAAATAAACGATTTAGCTTCAAATTCATGCAAAATGCACAATTTAGCTTCAGATTCATGCGAAATACACGAATTAGCTTTAAATCCACACGAAACAAACGATTTAACTTCAATATCATGCGAAACATACGATTTCGATTCAAATTCGTGGGAAATAGCGATTTTAAACAAACGATTAGGCTTCAAATTCATGCGAAATGAACAATTTAGCTTCAGATTCATGTGAAATACACGAATTAGCTTTAAATCCACACGAAACAAACGATTTAACTTCAATATCATGCGAAACACACGATTGCGATTCAAATTCGTGCGAAATAGCGATTTTAAACCATCGATTTAGCATCAAATTCATGCGAACTTAGCAATTTAGATTCTGATTCATGCGAAATACACGAATTAGCTTTAAATCCACACGAAACAAACGATTTAACTTCAATATCATGCGAAACATACTATTTCGATTCAAATTCGTGGGAAATAGCGATTTTAAAAGATCGATTTAGCTTCAAATTCATGCCAAATGAACAATTTAGCTTCAGATTCATGCGATATACACGAATTAGCTTTAAATCCAAACGAAACAAACGATTTAACTTCAATATCATGCGAAACACACGATTTCGATTCAAATTCGTGCGAAATAGCAATTTTAAAAGATCGATTTAGCTTCAAATTCATGCCAAATGAACAATTTAGCTTCAGATTCATGCGAAATACACGATTCCGACTCAAATTCGTGCGAAACAGCGATTTTAAACAAACGATTTATTTTCAAATTCATGCGAAATGAACAATCAAGCTTCATATTCATGCGAAATGCACGAATTAGCTTTAAATCCACACGAAACAAACGATTTAACTTCAGTATCATACGAAACACACGATTTCAATTCAAATTCGTGCGAAATAGCGATTTTAAACGATCGATTTAGCTTCAAATTCATGCGAAATGAACCATTTAGCTTCAGATTCATGCGAAATACACGAATTGGCTTTAAATCCACACGAAACAAACGATTTAACTTCATTATCAAGCGAAACACACGATTACGATTCAAATTCGTGCGAAATAGCGATTTTAACCGATCGATTTTGCTTCAAATTCATGCCAAATGAACAATTTAGCTTCAGATTCATGCGAAATACACAAATTAGCTTTAAATCCACACAAAACAAACGATTTAACTTCAATATCATGCGAAAAACACGATTTCGATCCAAATTCGTGCGAAATAGCGATTTTAAAAGATCGATTTAGCTTCAAATTCATGCCAAATGAACAATTTAGCTTCAGATTCATGCGAAATACACGATTCCGACTCAAATTCGTGCGAAATAGCGATTTTAAACAAACGATTTATATTCAAATTCATGCGAAATGAACAATCAAGCTTCATATTCATGCGAAATGCACGAATTAACTTTAAATCCACACGAAACAAACGATTTAACTTCAGTATCATACGAAACACACGATTTCGATTCAAATTCGTGCGAAATAGCGATTTTAAACGATCGATTTAGCTTCCAATTCATGCGAAATGAACAATTTAGCTTCAGATTCATGCGAAATACACGATTCCGACTCAAATTCGTGCGAAACAGCGATTTTAAATAAACGATTTAGCTTCAAATTCATGCAAAATGCACAATTTAGCTTCAGATTCATGCGAAATACACGAATTAGCTTTAAATCCACACGAAACAAACGATTTAACTTCAATATCATGCGAAACATACGATTTCGATTCAAATTCGTGGGAAATAGCGATTTTAAACAAACGATTAGGCTTCAAATTCATGCGAAATGAACAATTTAGCTTCAGATTCATGTGAAATACACGAATTAGCTTTAAATCCACACGAAACAAACGATTTAACTTCAATATCATGCGAAACACACGATTGCGATTCAAATTCGTGCGAAATAGCGATTTTAAACCATCGATTTAGCATCAAATTCATGCGAACTTAGCCATTTAGATTCTGATTCATGCGAAATACACGAATTAGCTTTAAATCCACACGAAACAAACGATTTAACTTCAATATCATGCGAAACATACTATTTCGATTCAAATTCGTGGGAAATAGCGATTTTAAAAGATCGATTTAGCTTCAAATTCATGCCAAATGAACAATTTAGCTTCAGATTCATGCGATATACACGAATTTGCTTCAAATCCACGCGAGACAAACGATTTAGCGTCAATATCATGCGAAATACACGATTTCGACACAAAATCGTACGAAATAGCGATTTTAAATAAACGATTTAGCTTCAAATTCATGCGAAATGAACAACTTCGCTTCAGATTCATGCGAAATACACGAATTAGCTTTAAATCCAAACGAAACAAACGATTTAACTTCAATATCATGCGAAACACACGATTTCGATTCAAATTCGTGCGAAATAGCAATTTTAAAAGATCGATTTAGCTTCAAATTCATGCCAAATGAACAATTTAGCTTCAGATTCATGCGAAATACACGATTCCGACTCAAATTCGTGCGAAACAGCGATTTTAAACAAACGATTTATTTTCAAATTCATGCGAAATGAACAATCAAGCTTCATATTCATGCGAAATGCACGAATTAGCTTTAAATCCACACGAAACAAACGATTTAACTTCAGTATCATACGAAACACACGATTTCAATTCAAATTCGTGCGAAATAGCGATTTTAGACGATCGATTTAGCTTCAAATTCATGCGAAATGAACCATTCAGCTTCAGATTCATGCGAAATACACGAATTGGCTTTAAATCCACACGAAACAAACGATTTAACTTCATTATCAAGCGAAACACACGATTACGATTCAAATTCGTGCGAAATAGCGATTTTAACCGATCGATTTAGCTTCAAATTCATGCCAAATGAACAATTTAGCTTCAGATTCATTCGAAATACACAAATCAGCTTTAAATCCACACGAAACAAACGATTTACCTTCAATATCATGCGAAACACACGATTACGATTCAAATTTGTGGGAAATAGCGATTTTAAAAGATCGATTTAGCTTCAAATTCATGCCAAATGAACAATTTAGCTTCAGATTCATGCGAAATACACGAATTTGCTTCAAATCCACGCGGGACAAACGATTTAGCGTCAATATCATGCGAAATACACGATTTCGACTCAAATTCGATCCAAATAGCGATTTTAAATAAACGATTTAGCTTCAAATTCATGCGAAATGCACAATTTAGCTTCAGATTCATGCGAAATACACGAATTAGCTTTAAATCCACACGAAACAAACGATTTAACTTCAATATCATGCGAAACATACGATTTCGATTCAAATTCGTGGGAAATAGCGATTTTAAACAAACGATTAGGCTTCAAATTCATGCGAAATGAACAATTTAGCTTCAGATTCATGTCAAATACACGAATTAGCTTTAAATCCACACGAAACAAACGATTTAACTTCAATATCATGCGAAACACACGATTTCGATTCAAATTCGTGCGAAATAGCGATTTTAAACCATCGATTTAGCATCAAATTCATGCGAACTTAGCAATTTAGATGATGATTCATGCGAAATACACGAATTAGCTTTAAATCCACACGAAACAAACGATTTAACTTCAATATCATGCGAAACATACTATTTCGATTCAAATTCGTGGGAAATAGCGATTTTAAAAGATCGATTTAGCTTCAAATTCATGCCAAATGAACAATTTAGCTTCAGATTCATGCGAAATACACGATTCCGACTCAAATTAGTGCGAAATAGCGATTTTAAACAAACGATTTAGCTTCAAATTCATGCGACATGAACAATTTAGCTACAGATTCATGTAAAATACACGAATTAGCTTTAAATCCACACGAAACAAACGATTTAACTTCAATATCATGCGAAACACACGATTTCGATTCAAATTCGTGCGAAATAGCGATTTTAAACGATCGATATAGCTTCAAATTCATGCCAAATGAACAATTTAGCGTCAGATTCATGCGATATACACGAATTTGCTTCAAATTCACGCGAGACAAACGATTTAGCGTCAATATCATGAGAAATACACGATTTCGACGCAAATTCGATCGAAATAGAGATTTTAAATAAACGATTTAGCTTCAAATTCATGCGAAATGAACAATTTAGCTTCAGATTCATGCGAAATACACGAAGTAGCTTTAAATCCCCACGAAACAAACGATTTACCTTCAATATCATGCTAAACACGATTTCGACTCAAATTCGATCGAAATAGCGGTTTTAAACAAACGATCTGGCTTCAAATTCATGCGAAATGCACAATTTAGATTCAGATTTATGCGATATACACGAATTTGCTTCAAATCCACGCGAGACAAACGATTTAGCGTCAATATCATGCGAAACACACGATTTCGACTCAAATTCGATCGAAATAGCGATTTTAAATAAACGATTTAGCTTCAAATTCATGCGAAAAGCACAATGTAGCTTCAGATTCATGCGAAATACACAAATTAGCTTTAAATCCACACAAAACAAACGATTTAACTTCATTATCAAGCGAAACACACGATTACGATTCAAATTCGTGCGAAATAGCGATTTTAACCGATCGATTTAGCTTCAAATTCATGCCAAATGAACAATTTAGCTTCAGATTCATGCGAAATACACGAATTAGCTTTAAATCCACACGAAACAAACGATTTAACTTCAATATCATGCGAAACATACGATTTCGATTCAAATTCGTGGGAAATAGCGATTTTAAACAAACGATTAGGCTTCAAATTCATGCGAAATGAACAATTTAGCTTCAGATTCATGTGAAATACACGAATTAGCTTTAAATCCACACGAAACAAACGATTTAACTTCAATATCATGCGAAACACACGATTTCGATTCAAATTCGTGCGAAATAGCGATTTTAAACGATCGATTTAGCTTCCAATTCATGCGAAATGAACAATTTAGCTTCAGATTCATGCGAAATACACGATTCCGACTCAAATTCGTGCGAAACAGCGATTTTAAACAAACGATTTATTTTCAAATTCATGCGAAATGAACAATCAAGCTTCATATTCATGCGAAATGCACGAATTAGCTTTAAATCCACACGAAACAAACGATTTAACTTCATTATCAAGCGAAACACACGATTACGATTCAAATTCGTGCGAAATAGCGATTTTAACCGATCGATTTAGCTTCAAATTCATGCCAAATGAACAATTTAGCTTCAGATTCATTCGAAATACACAAATCAGCTTTAAATCCACACGAAACAAACGATTTAACTTCATTATCAAGCGAAACACACGATTACGATTCAAATTCGTGCGAAATAGCGATTTTAACCGATCGATTTAGCTTCAAATTCATGCCAAATGAACAATTTAGCTTCAGATTCATGCGAAATACACGAATTTGCTTCAAATCCACGCGGGACAAACGATTTAGCGTCAATATCATGCGAAATACACGATTTCGACTCAAATTCGATCGAAATAGCGATTTTAAATAAACGATTTAGCTTCAAATTCATGCGAGATGCACAATTTAGCTTCAGATTCATGCGAAATACACGAATTAGCTTTAAATCCACACGAAACAAACGATTTAACTTCAATATCATGCGAAACATACGATTTCGATTCAAATTCGTGGGAAATAGCGATTTTAAACAAACGATTAGGCTTCAAATTCATGCGAAATGAACAATTTAGCTTCAGATTCATGTGAAATACACGAATTAGCTTTAAATCCACACGAAACAAACGATTTAACTTCAATATCATGCGAAACACACGATTTCGATTCAAATTCGTGCGAAATAGCGATTTTAAACCATCGATTTAGCATCAAATTCATGCGAACTTAGCAATTTAGATTCTGATTCATGCGAAATACACGAATTAGCTTTAAATCCACACGAAACAAACGATTTAACTTCAATATCATGCGAAACATACTATTTCGATTCAAATTCGTGGGAAATAGCGATTTTAAAAGATCGATTTAGCTTCAAATTCATGCCAAATGAACAATTTAGCTTCAGATTCATGCGAAATACACGATTCCGACTCAAATTCGTGCGAAATAGCGATTTTAAACAAACGATTTAGCTTCAAATTCATGCGACATGAACAATTTAGCTACAGATTCATGTGAAATACACGAATTAGCTTTAAATCCACACGAAACAAACGATTTAACTTCAATATCATGCGAAACACACGATTTCGATTCAAATTCGTGCGAAATAGCGATTTCAAACGATCGATTTAGCTTCAAATTCATGCCAAATGAACAATTTAGCTTCAGATTCATGCGAAATACACGAATTTGCTTCAAATTCACGCGAGACAAACGATTTAGCGTCAATATCATGAGAAATACACGATTTCGACGCAAATTCGATCGAAATAGAGATTTTAAATAAACGATTTAGCTTCAAATTCATGCGAAATGAACAATTTAGCTTCAGATTCGTGCGAAATACACGAAGTAGCTTTAAATCCCCACGAAACAAACGATTTAACTTCAATATCATGCGAAACACGATATCGATTCAAATTCGTGGGAAATAGCGATTTTAAACAAACGATTAGGCTTCAAATTCATGCGAAATGAACAATTTAGCTTCAGATTCATGTGAAATACACGAATTAGCTTTAAATCCACACGAAACAAACGATTTAACTTCAATATCATGCGAAACACACGATTTCGATTCAAATTCGTGCGAAATAGCGATTTTAAACCATCGATTTAGCATCAAATTCATGCGAACTTAGCAATTTAGATTCTGATTCATGCGAAATACACGAATTAGCTTTAAATCCACACGAAACAAACGATTTAACTTCAATATCATGCGAAACATACTATTTCGATTCAAATTCGTGGGAAATAGCGATTTTAAAAGATCGATTTAGCTTCAAATTCATGCCAAATGAACAATTTAGCTTCAGATTCATGCGAAATACACGATTCCGACTCAAATTCGTGCGAAATAGCGATTTTAAACAAACGATTTAGCTTCAAATTCATGCGACATGAACAATTTAGCTACAGATTCATGTGAAATACACGAATTAGCTTTAAATGCACACGAAACAAACGATTTAACTTCAATATCATGCGAAACACACGATTTCGATTCAAATTCGTGCGAAATAGCGATTTTAAACGATCGATTTAGCTTCAAATTCATGCCAAATGAACAATTTAGCTTCAGATTCATGCGATATACACGAATTTGCTTCAAATCCACGCGAGACAAACGATTTAGCGTCAATATCATGCGAAACAGACGATTTCGACTCAAATTCGATCGAAGTAGCGATTTTAAATAAACGATTTAGCTTCAAATTCATGCGAAATGCACAATGTAGCTTCAGATTCATGCGAAATACACGATTCCGACTCAAATTCGTGCGAAACAGCGATTTTAAACAAACGATTTATTTTCAAATTCATGCGAAATGAACAACCAAGCTTCATATTCATGCGAAATGCACGAATTAGCTTTAAATCCACACGAAACAAACGATTTAACTTCATTATCAAGCGAAACACACGATTACGATTCAAATTCGTGCGAAATAGCGATTTTAACCGATCGATTTAGCTTCAAATTCATGCCAAATGAACAATTTAGCTTCAGATTCATGCGAAATACACGATTCCGACTCAAATTCGTGCGAAATAGCGATTTTAAACGATCGATTTAGCTTCAAATTCATGCCAAATGAACAATTTAGCTTCAGATTCATGGGATATACACGAATTTGCTTCAAATTCACGCGAGACAAACGATTTAGCGTCAATATCATGAGAAATACACGATTTCGACGCAAATTCGATCGAAATAGAGATTTTAAATAAACGATTTAGCTTCAAATTCATGCGAAATGAACAATTTAGCTTCAGATTCGTGCGAAATACACGAAGTAGCTTTAAATCCCCACGAAACAAACGATTTACCTTCAATATCATGCGAAACACGATTTCGACTCAAATTCGATCGAAATAGCGATTTTAAACAAACGATTTAGCTTCAAATTCATGCGAAATGCACAATTTAGATTCAGATTCATGCGATATACACGAATTTGCTTCAAATCCACGCGAGACAAACGATTTAGCGTCAATATCATGCGAAACACACGATTTCGACTCAAATTCGATCGAAATAGCGATTTTAAATAAACGATTTAGCTTCAAATTCATGCGAAAAGCACAATGTAGCTTCAGATTCATGCGAAATACACAAATTAGCTTTAAATCCACACAAAACAAACGATTTAACTTCAATATCATGCGAAACACACGATTTCGATTCAAATTCGTGCGAAATAGCGTTTTTAAAAGATCGATTTAGCTTCCAATTCATGCGAAATGAACAATTTAGCTTCAGATTCATGCGAAATACACGATTCCGACTCAAATTCGTGCGAAACAGCGATTTTAAACAAACGATTTATTTTCAAATTCATGCGAAATGAACAATCAAGCTTCATATTCATGCGAAATGCACGAATTAGCTTTAAATCCACACGAAACAAACGATTTAACTTCATTATCAAGCGAAACACACGATTTCGATTCAAATTCGTGCGAAATAGCGATTTTAAACCATCGATTTAGCATCAAATTCATGCGAACTTAGCAATTTAGATTCTGATTCATGCGAAATACACGAATTAGCTTTAAATCCACACGAAACAAACGATTTAACTTCAATATCATGCGAAACATACGATTTCGATTCAAATTCGTGGGAAATAGCGATTTTAAACAAACGATTTAGATTCACATTCATGCGAAATGAACAATTTAGCTTCAGATTCATGTGAAATACACGAATTAGCTTTACATCCACACGAAACAAACGATTTAACTTCAATATCATGCGAAACACATGATTTCGATTCAAATTCGTGTGAAATAGCGATTTTAAACGATCGATTTAGATTCAAATTCACGCCAAATGAACAATTTTGCTTCAGATTCATGCAAAATACACGAATTTGCTTCAAATCCACGCGAGACAAACGATTTAGCGTCAATATCATGCGAAATACACGATTTCGACTCAATTTCGATCGAAATAGCGATTTTAAATAAACGATTCAGCTTCAGATTCATGTGAAATACACGAATTAGCTTTAAATCCACACGAAACAAACGATTTAACTTCAATATCATGCGAAACACACGATTTCGATACAAATTCGTGCGAAGTAGCGATTTTAAACGATCGATTTAGCTTCAAATTCATGCCAAATGAACAATTTAGCTTCAGATTCATGCGATATGCACGAATTTGCTTCAAATCCACGCGAGACAAACGATTTAGCGTCAATATCATGCGAAACAGACGATTTCGACTCAAATTCGATCGAAGTAGCGATTTTAAATAAACGATTTAGCTTCAAATTCATGCGAAATGCACAATGTAGCTTCAGATTCATGCGAAATACACTAATTAGCTTTAAATCCACACAAAACAAACGATTTAACTTCAATATCATGCGAAACACACGATTTCGATCCAAATTCGTGCGAAATAGCGATTTTAAAAGATCGATTTAGCTTCAAATTCATGCCAAATGAACAACTTAGCTTCAGATTCATGCGAAATACACGATTCCGACTCAAATTCGTGCGAAATAGCGATTTTAAACAAACGATTTAGATTCAAATTCATGCGGAATTAGCAATTTAGATTCTGATTCATGCGAAATACACGAATTAGCTTTAAATCTACACGAAACAAACGATTTAACTTCAATATCATGCGAAACATACGATTTCGATTCAAATTCGTGGAAAATAGCGATTTTAAAATATCGATTTAGCTTCAAATTCATGCCAAATGAACAATTTAGCTTCAGATTCATGCGAAATATACGATTCCGACTCAAATTCGTGCGAAATAGCGATTTTAAACAAACGATTTACATTCATATTCATGCGAAATGAACAATTTAGCTTCAGATTCATGTGAAATACACGAATTAGCTTTAAATCCACACGAAACAAACGATTTAACTTCAATATCATGCGATACACACGAATTCGATTCAAATTCGTGCGAAATAGCGATTTTAAACCATCGATTTAGCTTCAAATTCATGCGAAATTAGCAATTTAGATTCTGATTCATGCGAAATACACGAATTAGCTTTGAATCCACACGAAACAAGCGATTTAACTTCAATATCATGCGAAACATACGATTTCGATTCAAATTCGTGGGAAATAGCGATTTTTAAATATCGATTTAGCTTCAAATTCATGTCAAATGAACAATTTAGCTTCAGATTCATGCGAAATACACGAATTAGCTTTAAATCCACACGAAACAAACGATTTAACTTTAATATCATGCGAAACACACGATTTCGATTCAAATTCGTGTGAAATAGCGATTTTAAACCATCGATTTAGCTTCAAATTCATGCGAAATTAGCAATTTAGATTCTGATTCATGCGAAATACACGAATTAGCTTTAAATCTACACGAAACAAACGATTTAACTTCAATATCATGCGAAACATACGATTTCGATTCAAATTCGTGGAAAATAGCGATTTTAAAATATCGATTTAGCTTCAAATTCATGCCAAATGAACAATTTAGCTTCAGATTCATGCGAAATATACGATTCCGACTCAAATTCGTGCGAAATAGCGATTTTAAACAAACGATTTAGATTCATATTCATGCGAAATGAACAATTTAGCTTCAGATTCATGTGAAATACACGAATTAGCTTTAAATCCACACGAAACAAACGATTTAACTTCAATATCATGCGAAACACACGATTTCGATTCAAATTCGTGCGAAATAGCGATTTTAAACCATCGATTTAGCTTCAAATTCATGCGAAATTAGCAATTTAGATTCTGATTCATGCGAAATACACGAATTAACTTTAAATCCACACGACACAAATGATTTAACTTCAGTATCATACGAAACACACGATTTCGATTCAAATTCGTGCGAAATAGCGATTTTAAACGATCGATTTAGCTTCAAATTCATGCGAAATGAACAATTTAGCTTCAGATTCATGCGAAATACACGAATTAGCTTTAAATCCGCACGAAACAAACGATTTAACTTCAATATCATGCGAAACACACGATTACGATTCAAATTCGTGCGAAATAGCGACTTTAAACGATCGATTTAGCTTCAAATTCATGCCAAATGAACAATTTAGCTTCAGATTCATGCGAAATACACAAATCAGCTTTATATCCACACGAATCAAACGATTTAACTTCAATATCATGCGAAACGCACGATTACGATTCAAATTCGTGGGAAATAGCGATTTTAAAAGATCGATTTAGCTTCAAATTCATGCCAAATGAACAATTTAGCTCAGATTCATGCGAAATACACGAATTTGCTTCAAATCCACGCGGGACAAACGATTTAGAGTCAATATCATGCGAAATACACGATTTCGACTCAAATTCGATCGAAATAGAGATTTTAAATAAACGATTTAGCTTCAAATTCATGCGAAATGCACAACTTAGCTTCAGATTCATGCGAAATACACGAATTAGCTTTAAATCCACACGAAACAAACGATTTAACTTCAATATCATGCGAAACACACGATTTCGATTCAAATTCGTGTGAAACAGCGATTTTAAACCATCGATTTAGCTTCAAATTCATGCGAAATTAGCAATTTAGATTCTGATTCATGCCAAATACACGAATTAGCTTTAAATCCACACGAAACAAACGATTTAACTTCAATATCATGCGAAACATACGATTTCGATTCAAATTCGTTGGAAATAGAGATTTTAAAAGATCGATTTAGCTTCAAATTCATGCCAAATGAACAATTTAGC
Organism: Megalopta genalis; assembly: GCF_051020955.1. Taxonomy (NCBI): domain Eukaryota; kingdom Metazoa; phylum Arthropoda; class Insecta; order Hymenoptera; family Halictidae; genus Megalopta; species Megalopta genalis. The sequence continues at coordinate 85,999 of NW_027477005.1, read as the reverse complement.
TTCAGATTCATGCGAAATACACGATTCCGACTCAAATTCGTGCGAAATAGCGGTTTTAAACAAACGATTTAGATTCAAATTCATGCGAAACAAATGATTTGCCTTCAAATACTTGCGGTTTAAATGAAATGTCTTCAAATGCAGGCGAAAAAAACGAGTTAGCATCAAATCCATGCGATACACATGATTTAGCTACAAATCAATACGAAGTAGTAGGCTTAGCTTCAAATCAATGCGAAACAAATGGTTTGGATTCAGATACTTGTGATGTACACGATTTAGAGTCAACTGCATTCGAATCAAACGAGTTAGCTTCAAATTCAAGAGATACACATGATTTAACTTCAAATCAATGTGAAGTAGAAGGCTGATCTTCAAATCCATGAGAAACCAATGGTTTAGCTTCAAACACTTGTGATATACATGATTTATCTTAAACTGCATGCGAAACAAACGAGGTAGCTTCAAATCCATGCGAAACACATGCTTTAGCTTCATATCAAAGCGAAGTAGAAGGGTTATCTACGAATCCATGCGAAACAAATGGTTTAGCTTCAAATACCTGTGATATACATGATTTATCTTCAATGCATGCGAACAAAACGAGTTAGCTTCAAAACAAAGCGAAACACGTGATTTAGCCTCAAATCAATGCGAAGTAGAAGGCTTTGCTTCAAATCCGTGCGAATCAAATGGTTTAGCTTCAAATACTCGTGATATACATGATTTAGCTTTAACTGCGTGCGAAACAAACGAGTTAGCTTCAAATCCAAGCGAAACACATGATTTAGCATAAAATTAATGCGAAGTAGAAGGCTTAGCTTCAAATCCATACGATTCAAATGGCTTAGCTTCAAATACTTGAGATATAAATGATTTAGATTCAACTGTAGGCGAAACAAACGAGTTAGCTTCATAGCAATGCGAAACACTTGATTTAGCTGCAAATCAATGCGGAGTAGATGGTTTAGCTTCAAATCCATGCGAACCAAATGATTTAGCTTCAAATCAATGCGAACTGGTAGACTTAGCTTCTAATCAATGCGAAAAAAATGATTTAGCTTCAAATACTTGTGATATACATGATTAAGCTTCAACTGCATGCGAATCAAACGAGTTAGCTTGAATTCCGAGGGAAACACATGATTTAAATTCAAATCAATGCGAAGTAGAAGGCTTAACTTCAAATCCATGTGAAACAAATGGTTTAGCTTCAAATACTTGTGATAAACACGTTTTAGAGTCAACTGCATGCGAATCAAACGAGTTAGCTTCAAATCCCAGGGAAACACATGATTTAACTTCAAATCAATGCGAAGTAGAAGGCTTAGCTTCAAATGCATGCGAAACAAATGATTTACCTTCAAATACTTGCGGTATAAGTGATATAACTTCAATTGCAGGCGAAACAAACGAGTTAGCGTCAAATCCATGCGACACACATGATTTAACTTCAAATCAATACGAAGTAGTAGGCTTAGCTTCAAATCCATGCGAAACAAATGGTTTAGCTTCAAATACTTGTGATAAACGCGATTTAGAGTCAACTGCATGCGAATCAAACGAGTTAGCTTCGAATTCAAGAGATACACATGATTATACTTCAAATCAATGCGAAGTAGAAGACTTAGCTTCAAATCAATGCGAAACAAATGATTTAGCTTCAAATACTTGTGATAAACACGATTTAGAGTCAACTGCATGCGAATCAATCGAGTTAGCTTCAAATCCCATGGAAACACATGATTTAACGTCAAATCAATGCGAAGTAGAAGGCTTAGCTTCAAATGCATGCGAAACAAATGATTTACCTTCAAATACTTGCGGTATAAGTGATATAACTTCAATTGCAGGCGAAACAAACGAGTTAGTGTCAAATCCATGCGACACACATGATTTAACTTCAAATCAATACGAAGTAGTAGGCTTAGCTTCAAATCCATGCGAAACAAATGGTTTAGCTTCAAATACTTGTGATGGACACGATTTAGAGTCAACTGCACGCGAATCTAACGAGTTAGCTTCAAATTCAAGGGATACACATGATTTAACTTCAAATCAATGCGAAGTAGAAGGCTTAGCTTCAAATCAATGCGAAACAAATGGTTTGGATTCAGATACCTGTGATCAAAATGAACTAGCTTTAAATGGAATCGAAACAAACGAGTTAGCTTGAAGTCCATGCGAAAAACATGAATCCGCTTCAAATCAATGCGGAGTAGAAGGCTTAACATCAAATCCATGCGAAACAAGTGGTTTAGCTTCAAATACTTGTGATAAACGCGATTTAGAGTCAACTGCATGCGAATCAAACGAGTTAGCTTCATAGCAATGCGAAACACTTGATTTAGCTGCAAATAAATGCGGAGTAGATGGTTTAGCTTCAAATCCATGCGAACCAAATGATTTAGCTTCAAATGAATGCGAACTAGTAGACTTAGCTTCAAATCAATGCGAAAAAAATGATTTAGCTTCAAATACTTGTGATTTACATGATTAAGCTTCAACTGCATGCGAATCAAACGAGTTAGCTTGAATTCCGAGGGAAACACATGATTTAAATTCAAATCAATGCGAAGTAGAAGGCTTAACTTCAAATCCATGTGAAACAAATGGTTTAGCTTCAAATACTTGTGATAAACACGTTTTAGAGTCAACTGCATGCGAATCAAACGAGTTAGCTTCAAATCCCAGGGAAACACATGATTTAACTTCAAATCAATGCGAAGTAGAAGGCTTAGCTTCAAATGCATGCGAAACAAATGATTTACCTTCAAATACTTGCGGTATAAGTGATATAACTTCAATTGCAGGCGAAACAAACGAGTTAGCGTCAAATCCATGCGACACACATGATTTAACTTCAAATCAATACGAAGTAGTAGGCTTAGCTTCAAATCCATGCGAAACAAATGGTTTAGCTTCAAATACTTGTGATGGACACGATTTAGAGTCAACTGCACGCGAATCTAACGAGTTAGCTTCAAATTCAAGGGATCCACATGATTTAACTTCAAATCAATGCGAAGTAGAAGGCTTAGCTTCAAATCAATGCGAAATAAATGGTTTGGATTCAGATACTTGTGATCAAAATGAACTAGCTTTAAATGGAAGCGAAACAAACGAGTTAGCTTGAAGTCCATGCGAAAAACATGAATCAGCTTCAAATCAATGCGGAGTAGAAGGCTTAACTTCAAATCCATGCGAAACAAGTGGTTTAGCTTCAAATACTTGTGATAAACGCGATTTAGAGTCAACTGCATGCGAATCAAACGAGTTAGCTTCAAATCCCAGGTAAACAAATGATTTAACTTCAAATCAATGCGAAGTAGAAGGCTGATCTTCAAATCCATGAGAAACCAATGGTTTAGCTTCAAACACTGGTGATATACATGATTTATCTTAAACTGCATGCGAAACAAACGAGGTAGCTTCAAATCCATGCGAAACACATGCTTTAGCTTCATATCAAAGCGAAGTAGAAGGGTTATCTCCGAATCCATGCGAAACAAATGGTTTAGCTTCAAATACCTGTGATATACATGATTTATCTTCAATGCATGCGAACAAAACGAGTTAGCTTCAAAACAAAGCGAAACACGTGATTTAGCCTCAAATCAATGCGAAGTAGAAGGCTTTGCTTCAAATCCGTGCGAATCAAATGGTTTAGCTTCAAATACTCGTGATATATATGATTTAGCTTCAACTGCGTGCGAAACAAACGAGTTAGCTTCAAATCCAAGCGAAACACATGATTTAGCATCAAATTAATGCGAAGTAGAAGGCTTAGCTTCAAATCCATACGATTCAAATGGCTTAGCTTCAAATACTTGAGATATAAATGATTTAGATTCAACTGTAGGCGAAACAAACGAGTTAGCTTCATAGCAATGCGAAACACTTGATTTAGCTGCAAATCAATGCGGAGTAGATGGTTTAGCTTCAAATCCATGCGAACCAAATGATTTAGCTTCAAATCAATGCGAACTAGTAGACTTAGCTTCAAATCAATGCGAAAAAAATGATTTAGCTTCAAATACTTGTGATATACATGATTAAGCTTCAACTGCATGCGAATCAAACGAGTTAGCTTGAATTCCGAGGGAAACACATGATTTAAATTCAAATCAATGCGAAGTAGAAGGCTTAACTTCAAATCCATGTGAAACAAATGGTTTAGCTTCAAATACTTGTGATAAACACGTTTTAGAGTCAACTGCATGCGAATCAAACGAGTTAGCTTCAAATCCCAGGGAAACACATGATTTAACTTCAAATCAATGCGAAGTAGAAGGCTTAGCTTCAAATGAATGCGAAACAAATGATTTACCTTCAAATACTTGCGGTATAAGTGATATAACTTCAATTGCAGGCGAAACAAACGAGTTAGCGTCAAATCCATGCGACACACATGATTTAATTTCAAATCAATACGAAGTAGTAGGCTTAGCTTCAAATCCATGCGAAACAAATGGTTTAGCTTCAAATACTTGTGATGGACACGATTTAGAGTCAACTGCACGCGAATCTAAGGAGTTAGCTTCAAATTCAAGGGATACACATGATTTAACTTCAAATCAATGCGAAGTAGAAGGCTTAGCTTCAAATCAATGCGAAACAAATGGTTTGGATTCAGATACTTGTGATCAAAATGAACTAGCTTTAAATGGAAGCGAAACAAACGAGTTAGCTTGAAGTCCATGCGAAAAACATGAATCAGCTTCAAATCAATGCGGAGTAGAAGGCTTAACATCAAATCCATGCGAAACAAGTGGTTTAGCTTCAAATACTTGCGGTATAAGTGATATAACTTCAATTGCAGGCGAAACAAACGAGTTAGTGTCAAATCCATGCGACACACATGATTTAACTTCAAATCAATACGAAGTAGTAGGCTTAGCTTCAAATCCATGCGAAACAAATGGTTTAGCTTCAAATACTTGTGATGGACACGATTTAGAGTCAACTGCACGCGAATCTAACGAGTTAGCTTCAAATTCAAGGGATACACATGATTTAACTTCAAATCAATGCGAAGTAGAAGGCTTAGCTTCAAATCAATGCGAAACAAATGGTTTGGATTCAGATACCTGTGATCAAAATGAACTAGCTTTAAATGGAATCGAAACAAACGAGTTAGCTTGAAGTCCATGCGAAAAACATGAATCCGCTTCAAATCAATGCGGAGTAGGAGGCTTAACATCAAATCCATGCGAAACAAGTGGTTTAGCTTCAAATACTTGTGATAAACGCGATTTAGAGTCAACTGCATGCGAATCAAACGAGTTAGCTTCATAGCAATGCGAAACACTTGATTTAGCTGCAAATCAATGCGGAGTAGATGGTTTAGCTTCAAATCCATGCGAACCAAATGATTTAGCTTCAAATGAATGCGAACTAGTAGACTTAGCTTCAAATCAATGCGAAAAAAATGATTTAGCTTCAAATACTTGTGATTTACATGATTAAGCTTCAACTGCATGCGAATCAAACGAGTTAGCTTGAATTCCGAGGGAAACACATGATTTAAATTCAAATCAATGCGAAGTAGAAGGCTTAACTTCAAATCCATGTGAAACAAATGGTTTAGCTTCAAATACTTGTGATAAACACGTTTTAGAGTCAACTGCATGCGAATCAAACGAGTTAGCTTCAAATCCCAGGGAAACACATGATTTAACTTCAAATCAATGCGAAGTAGAAGGCTTAGCTTCAAATGCATGCGAAACAAATGATTTACCTTCAAATACTTGCGGTATAAGTGATATAACTTCAATTGCAGGCGAAACAAACGAGTTAGCGTCAAATCCATGCGACACACATGATTTAACTTCAAATCAATACGAAGTAGTAGGCTTAGCTTCAAATCCATGCGAAACAAATGGTTTAGCTTCAAATACTTGTGATGGACACGATTTAGAGTCAACTGCACGCGAATCTAACGAGTTAGCTTCAAATTCAAGGGATCCACATGATTTAACTTCAAATCAATGCGAAGTAGAAGGCTTAGCTTCAAATCAATGCGAAATAAATGGTTTGGATTCAGATACTTGTGATCAAAATGAACTAGCTTTAAATGGAAGCGAAACAAACGAGTTAGCTTGAAGTCCATGCGAAAAACATGAATCAGCTTCAAATCAATGCGGAGTAGAAGGCTTAACTTCAAATCCATGCGAAACAAGTGGTTTAGCTTCAAATACTTGTGATAAACGCGATTTAGAGTCAACTGCATGCGAATCAAACGAGTTAGCTTCAAATCCCAGGTAAACAAATGATTTAACTTCAAATCAATGCGAAGTAGAAGGCTGATCTTCAAATCCATGAGAAACCAATGGTTTAGCTTCAAACACTGGTGATATACATGATTTATCTTAAACTGCATGCGAAACAAACGAGGTAGCTTCAAATCCATGCGAAACACATGCTTTAGCTTCATATCAAAGCGAAGTAGAAGGGTTATCTCCGAATCCATGCGAAACAAATGGTTTAGCTTCAAATACCTGTGATATACATGATTTATCTTCAATGCATGCGAACAAAACGAGTTAGCTTCAAAACAAAGCGAAACACGTGATTTAGCCTCAAATCAATGCGAAGTAGAAGGCTTTGCTTCAAATCCGTGCGAATCAAATGGTTTAGCTTCAAATACTCGTGATATACATGATTTAGCTTCAACTGCGTGCGAAACAAACGAGTTAGCTTCAAATCCAAGCGAAACACATGATTTAGCATCAAATTAATGCGAAGTAGAAGGCTTAGCTTCAAATCCATACGATTCAAATGGCTTAGCTTCAAATACTTGAGATATAAATGATTTAGATTCAACTGTAGGCGAAACAAACGAGTTAGCTTCATAGCAATGCGAAACACTTGATTTAGCTGCAAATCAATGCGGAGTAGATGGTTTAGCTTCAAATCCATGCGAACCAAATGATTTAGCTTCAAATCAATGCGAACTAGTAGACTTAGCTTCAAATCAATGCGAAAAAAATGATTTAGCTTCAAATACTTGTGATATACATGATTAAGCTTCAACTGCATGCGAATCAAACGAGTTAGCTTGAATTCCGAGGGAAACACATGATTTAAATTCAAATCAATGCGAAGTAGAAGGCTTAACTTCAAATCCATGTGAAACAAATGGTTTAGCTTCAAATACTTGTGATAAACACGTTTTAGAGTCAACTGCATGCGAATCAAACGAGTTAGCTTCAAATCCCAGGGAAACACATGATTTAACTTCAAATCAATGCGAAGTAGAAGGCTTAGCTTCAAATGAATGCGAAACAAATGATTTACCTTCAAATACTTGCGGTATAAGTGATATAACTTCAATTGCAGGCGAAACAAACGAGTTAGCGTCAAATCCATGCGACACACATGATTTAATTTCAAATCAATACGAAGTAGTAGGCTTAGCTTCAAATCCATGCGAAACAAATGGTTTAGCTTCAAATACTTGTGATGGACACGATTTAGAGTCAACTGCACGCGAATCTAAGGAGTTAGCTTCAAATTCAAGGGATACACATGATTTAACTTCAAATCAATGCGAAGTAGAAGGCTTAGCTTCAAATCAATGCCAAACAAATGGTTTGGATTCAGATACTTGTGATCAAAATGAACTAGCTTTAAATGGAAGCGAAACAAACGAGTTAGCTTGAAGTCCATGCGAAAAACATGAATCAGCTTCAAATCAATGCGGAGTAGAAGGCTTAACATCAAATCCATGCGAAACAAGTGGTTTAGCTTCAAATACTTGTGATAAACGCGATTTAGAGTCAACTGCATGCGAATCAAACGAGTTAGCTTCAAATTCAAGAGATACACATGATTATACTTCAAATCAATGCGAAGTAGAAGACATAGCTTCAAATCAATGCGAAACAAATGATTTAGCTTCAAATACTTGTGATAAACACGATTTAGAGTCAACTGCATGCGAATCAATCGAGTTAGCTTCAAATCCCATGGAAACACATGATTTAACGTCAAATCAATGCGAAGTAGAAGGCTTAGCTTCAAATGCATGCGAAACAAATGATTTACCTTCAAATACTTGCGGTACAAGTGATATAACTTCAATTGCAGGCGAAACAAACGAGTTAGTGTCAAATCCATGCGACACACATGATTTAACTTCAAATCAGTACGAAGTAGTAGGCTTAGCTTCAAATCCATGCGAAACAAATGGTTTAGCTTCAAATACGTGTGATGGACACGATTTAGAGTCAACTGCACGCGAATCTAACGAGTTAGCTTCAAATTCAAGGGATACACATGATTTAACTTCAAATCAATGCGAAGTAGAAGGCTTAGCTTCAAATCAATGCGAAACAAATGGTTTGGATTCAGATACTTGTGATCAAAATGAACTAGCTTTAAATGGAAGCGAAACAAACGAGTTAGCTTGAAGTCCATGCGAAAAACATGAATCAGCTTCAAATCAATGCGGAGTAGAAGGCTTAACTTCAATTCCATGCGAAACAAGTAGTTTAGCTTCAAATACTTGTGATAAACGCAATTTAGAGTCAACTGCATGCGAATCAAACGAGTTAGCTTCAAATCCCAGGTAAACAATGATTTAACTTCAAATCAATGCGAAGTAGAAGGCTGATCTTCAAATCCATGAGAAACCAATGGTTTAGCTTCAAGCACTTGTGATATACATGATTTATCTTAAACTGCATGCGAAACAAACGAGGTAGCTTCAAATCCATGCGAAACACATGCTTTAGCTTCATATCAAAGCGAAGTAGAAGGGTTATCTACGAATCCATGCGAAACAAATGGTTTAGCTTCAAATACCTGTGATATACATGATTTATCTTCAATGCATGCGAACAAAACGAGTTAGCTTCAAAACAAAGCGAAACACGTGAGTTAGCCTCAAATCAATGCGAAGTAGAAGGCTTTGCTTCAAATCCGTGCGAATCAAATGGTTTAGCTTCAAATACTCGTGATATACATGAATTAGCTTCAACTACGTGAGAAACAAACGAGTTAGCTTCAAATCCAAGCGAAACACATGATTTAGCATCAAATTAATGCGAAGTAGAAGGCTTAGCTTCAAATCCATACGATTCAAATGGCTTAGCTTCAAATACTTGAGATATAAATGATTTAGATTCAACTGTAGGCGAAACAAACGAGTTAGCTTCATAGCAATGCGAAACACTTGATTTAGCTGCAAATCAATGCGAAGTGGAAGGCTCAGCTTCAAATCCATGCGGAACGAATGATTTAGCTTCAAACACTTGCACATATAAGTGATATAGCTTCAAATGCATGCGAATCAAACGAGTTAGCTTCAAATCCAAGCGAAACGCATGATTCAGCTTCAAATCAATGCGAAGTGGAAGGCTAAGCTTCAAATCCATGCGGAAAGAATGATTTAGCTTCAAATACTTGTACACATAAGTGAAATAGCTTCAATTGCATGCGAAACAAACGAGTTAGCTTCAAATCCATGCGAAACACATGATTTAGCTTAAAATCAATTCGAAGGAGAAGGCTTATCTTCGAATGCAAGCGAAACAAATGGTTTAGCTTCAAATATTTGTGATATACATGATTTAGCTTCAACTGCATGCGAAACCATCGAGTTAGCTTCAAATCCATGCGAATCACATTATTTAGCTTCAAATTCATTCGGAACACATGGTTTAGCTTAATTTTCTTGCGAACAAATTGTTTTGCTTTAAATACTTGTGATATACATGATTTAGCTTCAACTGCATGCGAATCAAACGAGTCAGCTTCAAATCATAGCGAAACGCATGATTCAGCTTCAAATCAATGCGAAGTGGAAGGCTTAGCTTCAAATCCATGCGGAACGAATGATTTAGCTTCAAACACTTGCACATATAAGTGATATAGCTTCAAATGCATGCGAATCAAACGAGTTAGCTTCAAATACATGCGAAACACATGATTTAGCTTCAAATCAATGCGAAATAGAAGGCTTAGCTACAAATCCATGCGACACAAATGATTTAGCTTCAAATACTTGCGATATAAATGATATAGCTTCAAACACATGCGAAACAAACAAGTTAGCTTCAAATCCATGCGGCACAGTATATTTAGTTTCAAATGCTTGCGATATAAGTGATATAGCTTCAAACACATGCGAAACAAACGAGTTAGCTTCAAATCCATGCGAAACACATGATTACGATTCAAATCAATGCGAAGTAGAATGCTTAGCTTCAAATCCATGCGAAACACATGATTTAGCTTCAAATACTTGTGATATACATGATTTAGCTTCAACAGCATGCGAAACAAACGATTTAGCATCAAATCTATGCTAAACACATGATTTAGCTACAAATGAGTGCGAAACAAATGGTTTTGCTTCAAACACCTGTGATATACATGATTTTGCTTCAACTGCATGCGAACCAAACGAGTTAGCTTTAAATGCATGCGAAACACATGATTTAGCTCCAAATCAATACGATGTAGAAGGCTTAGCATCAAATCCATGGGAATCTAATGGTTAGCTTCAAATTATTGTGATATACATGACTTAGCTTCAACTTCATGTGAAACAAATTATTTAGCTTCAAATCCATGCGAAACACATGATTTAGCTTCAAATCAATGCGAAGTAGAAGGCTTATCTTCGAATCCACGCGAAACAAATGGTTTAGCTTCAAATGCTTGAGATATAAATGATTTAGCTTCAATTGCATGCGAAACAAAGGAGTTAGATTCAAATCGTAGCGAAACACATGACTTAGCTTCAAATCAGTGCGAAGGAGAAGGCTTATCTTCGAATCCATGCGAAACAAATGGTTTTGCTTCAAATATTTGTGATATACATGATTTAGCTTCAACTGCATGCGAAACAAATGAGTTAGTTTCACATCCATGCGAAACACATGATTTAGCTTAAAATCAATACGAAGGAGAAGGCTTATCTTCGAATGCAAGCGAAACAAATGGTTTAGCTTCAAATATTTGTGATATACATGATTTAGCTTCAACTGCATGCGAAACAATCGAGTTAGCTTCAAATCCATGCGAATCACATGATTTTGCTTCACATACTTGTGATATACATGATTTAGATTCAACTGCATGCGAAACAAACGAGGTAGCTTCAAATCCATGCGAAACACATGATTTAGCTTCAAATACTTGCGATATAAATGATATAGCTTCAAACACATGCGAAACAAACAAGTTAGTTTCAAATCCATGCGACACAACAGATTTAGTTTCAAATGCTTGCGATATAAGTGATATAGCTTCAAACGCATGCGAAACAAACGAGTTAGCTTCAAATCCATGCGAAACACATGATTTAGCTTCAAATTCATTCGAAACACATGGTTTAGCACAATATTCTTGCGAAACAAATGGCTCAGCTTCAAATAATTGTGATATACGTGATTTAGCTTCAACTGCATTAGAAACAAACGAGTTAGCTTCAAATCGAAGCGAAACGCATGATTCAGCTTCAAATCAATGCGAAGTGGAAGGCTTAGCTTCAAATCCATGCGGAACGAATGATTTAGCTTCAAACACTTGCACATATAAGTGATATAGCTTCAAATGCATGCGAATCAAACGAGTTAGCTTCAAATACATGCGAAACACACGATTTAGCTTCAAATCAATGCGAAATAGAAGGCTTAGCTACAAATCCATGCGACACAAATGATTTAGCTTCAAATACTTGCGATATAAATGATATAGCTTCAAACACATGCGAAACAAACAAGTTAGCTTCAAATCCATGCGACACAATAGATTTAGTTTCAAATGCTTGCGATATAAGTGATATAGCTTCAAACACATGCGAAACAAACGAGTTAGCTTCAACTCCATGCTAAACACATGATTTAGCTTCAAATTCATTCGAAATAGAAGGCTTGGCTACAAATCCATGCGACACAAATGATTTAGCTTCAAATGCTTGAGATATAAATGATTTAGCTTCAATTGCATGCGAAACAAAGGAGTTAGATTCAAATCCTAGCGAAACACATGACTTAGCTTCAAATCAGTGCGAAGGAGAAGGCTTATCTTCGAATCCATGCGAAACAAATGTTTTAGCTTCAAATATTTGTGATATACATGATTTAGCTTCAGCTACATGCGAAACAAATGAGTTAGCTTCAAATCCATGCGAAACACATGATTTAGCTTCAAATTCATTCGAAACACATGGTTTAGCACAATATTCTTGCGATTCAAATGTTTCAGCTTCAAATACTTGTGATATACGTGATTTAGCTTCAACTACATGCGAAACAAACGAGTTAGCTTCAAATCCAAGCGAAACGCATGATTCAGCTTCAAATCAATGCGAAGTGGAAGGCTTAGCTTCAAATCCATGCGGAACGAATGATTTAGCTTCAAACACTTGCACATATAAGTGATATAGCTTCAAATGCATGCGAAACAAACGAGTTAGCTTCAAATACATGCGAAACACATGACTTAGCTTCAAATCAATGCGAAATAGAAGGCTTGGCTACAAATCCATGCGACACAAATGATTTAGCTTCAAATACTTGCGATATAAATGATATAGCTTCAAACACATGCGAAACAAACAAGTTAGCTTCAAATCCATGCGACACAACAGATTTAGTTTCAAATTCATTCGAAATAGAAGGCTTGGCTACAAATCCATGCGACACAAATGATTTAGCTTCAAATACTTGCGATATAAATGATATAGCTTCAAACGCATGCGAAACAAACGAGTTAGCTTCAAATCCATGCGACACAAATAATTTAGCTTCAAATGCTTGCGATATAAGTGATATAGCTTCAAACGCATGCGAAACAAACGAGTTAGATTCAAATCCATGCGAAACACATGATTTCGATTCAAATCAATGCGAAGTAGAATGCTTAGCTTCAAATCCATGCGAAACACATGATTTAGCTTCAAATAATTGTGATATACATGATTTAGCTTCAACAGCATGCGAAACAAACGATTTAGCATCAAATCTATGCTAAACACATGATTTAGCTACAAATGAGTGCGAAACAAATGGCTTTGCTTCAAACACCTGTGATATACATGATTTTGCTTCAACTGCATGCGAACCAAACGAGTTAGCTTTAAATGCATGCGCTTAGCTTCAAATACTTGCGATAGAAGTGATATAGATACAAATGCATGCGAAACAAACGAGTTAGCATCAAATCGAAACGAAACACATGATTTCGATTAAAATCAATGCGAAGTAGAAGGCTTGGTTTCAAATCCATGCGAATCAAGTGGTTTATCTTCAAATACTTGTGACATGCATGATTTAGCTTCAACTGCATGCGAAAAAAACGAGTTAGATCCAAATCCATGCGTAACACATGATTTAGCTTCAAATCAATGCGAAGTAGAATGCTTATTTTCAAATCGAAGCGAAACACATGATTTATCTTCAAATCAATGCGATGTAGAAGGCTTAGCTTCAAATCAATGCGAAACAAATTGTTTAGCTTCAAATACTTGTGATATACTTGATTTAGCTTCAACTGCAGGCGAAACAAACGAGTTAGCTCCAAATCCATGCGAAACACATGATTTAGCTTCAAATCAATGTGATGTGGAAGGTTTATCTTCGCATGCATGCGAAAGAAATGGTTTAGCTTCAAATAATTGTGATATACATTATTTAGCTACAACTGCTAGCGAGATAAATGAATTGGCTTCAAATCCAAGCGAGACACTTGATTTAGCTTCAATAACTTGCGACTATAAGTGATATGTCTTCAAATGCAGGCGAAACAAACGAGTAAGATTCAAATCCAATCGAAACACATGATATAGAATCAAATTCATGCGAAACACATGGGTTAGCATAATTTTCATGCGAAACAAATGGTTTAGCTTCTAATTCTTATGATATACATGATTTAGCTTCAACAGCATCCAAAATATACGAGTTAGCTTCAATTCGAAGCGATACATTTGATTTAGCTTCAAATCAATGCGAAGTAGAAGGCCTAGCTGCTAATCCATGCGACAGAAATGATTTAGGTTCAGATAGTTGCGATATAAGTGATATACTTTGAAATGCAGGCGAAACAAATGAGTTAGCTTAAAATCCATGCGAAGCACATGATTTCGCTTCAAATTAAAGCGAAGTAGATGGCTTAGCTTAAAATGCATGCGAAACAAATGATTTACCTTCAAATACTTGAGCTTTAAATGAAATAGCTTCAAATGCATGCGAAACAAACGAGTTAGCTTAAAATCCATTCGAAACACATGGTTTGGATTCAAATCAATGCGAAGTAGAAGACTTAGCTTCAAATCCATGCGAAACAAATGGTTTAGCTTCAAATACTTGTGTTATTCATGATTTAGATTCAGCTGCATGCGAAACAAACGAGTTAGCTTCAAATCCATGCGAAACATATGATTTAGCTACAAATTCATTCGAAGCACATGGTTTAGCACAATATTCTTGCGAAACAAATGTTTCAGCTTCAAATACTTGTGATATACGTGATTTAGCTTCAACTGCATGCGAAACAGACTTGTTAGCTTCTAATCCAAGCGAAACAAATGATTCAACTTCAAATCAATGCGAAGTAGTAGGCTCATCTTCGAATCCTCACGAAACAGATGGTTTAGCTTCAAATACTTGTGATATACGTGATTTAGCTTCAACGGCATGCGGAACAAACGAGATAGCTTCAAATCCATGCGAAACACATGATTTAGCTTCAAATTCATTCTAAACACATGGTTTAGCACAATATTCTTGCTAATCAAATGGTTCAGTTTCAAATACTTGTGATATACGTGATTTAGCTTCAACTACATGCGAAACAAACGAGTTAGCTTCAAATCCAAGCGAAACGCATGATTCAGCTTCAAATCAATGCGAAGTGGAAGGCTAAGCTTCAAATCCATGCGGAACGAATGATTTAGCTTCAAATACTTGTACACATAAGTGAAATAGCTTCAAATGCATGCGAAACAAACAAGTTTGTTTCAAATCCAAGCGAAATACATGACTTAGTATGAAGTCAACACGAAGTTTAAGGCTCAGATGCAAATCCAAGCGACGCGGATGATTTAGCTTCACATACTTGTGAATATAAGTGTTATAGCTTGAAATGCAGGCGATACAAATGAGTTAGCTTCAAATCTATGCGAAACACATTATTTATCTTCAAATCAATGCGAAGTAGAACGCTTAGCTTCAAATCCAAGCGATACAAATTGTTTATCTTCAAATCAATGCGAAGTAGGAGGCGTAGTTTCAAATCCGAGCGAAACAAATGATTCAACTTCAAATCAATGCGAAGTAGAAGGCTCATCTTCGAATCCTCACGAAACAGATGGTTTAGCTTCAAATACTTGCGATATAAATGATATAGCTTCAAACACATGCGAAAAAAACAAGTTAGCTTCAAATCCATGCGACACAATAGATTTAGTTTCAAATGCTTGCGATATAAGTGATATAGCTTCAAACACATGCGAAACAAACGAGTTAACTTCAAATCCATGCTAAACACATGATTTAGCTTCAAATTCATTCGAAATAGAAGGCTTGGCTACAAATCCATGCGACACAAATGATTTAGCTTCAAATACTTGCGATGTAAATGATATAGCTTCAAACACATGCGAAACAAATAAGTTAGCTTCAAATCCATGCTACACAACAGATTTAGTTTCAAATGCTTGCGATATAAGTGATATAGCTTCAAAAGCATGCGAAACAAACGAGTTAGCTTCAAATCTATGCGAAACACATGATTTAGCTTAAAATCAATGCGAAGGAGAAGCCTTATCTTCGAATGCAAGCGAAACAAATGGTTTAGCTTCAAAGATTTGTGATATACATGATTTAGCTTCAACTGCATGCGAATCAAACGAGTCAGCTTCTAATCAAAGCGAAACGCATGATTCAGCTTCAAATCAATGCGAAGTGGAAGGCTTAGCTTCAAATCCATGCGGAACGAATGATTTAGCTTCAAACACTTGCACATATAAGTGATATAGCTTCAAATGTATGCGAATCAAACGAGTTAGCTTCAAATCCAAGCGAAACAAATGATTCAACTTCAAATCAATGCGAAGTAGAAGGCTCATCTTCGAATCCTCACGAAACAGATGGTTTAGCTTCAAATACTTGTGATATACGTGATTTAGCTTCAACAGCATGCGAAACAAACGAGATAGCTTCAAATCCATGCTAAACACATGATTTAGCTTCAAATCCAAGCGAAACGCATGATTCAGCTTCAAATCAATGCGAAGTGGAAGGCTTAGCTTCAAATCCATGCGGAACGAATGATTTATCTTCAAACACTTGCACGTATAAGTGATATAGCTTCAAATGTATGCGAAACAAACAAGTTAGCTTTAAATACATGCAAAACACATGACTTAGCTTCAAATCAATGCGAAATAGAAGGCATGGCTACAAATCCATGCGACACAAATGATTTAGCTTCAAATACTTGCGATATAAATGATATAGCTTCAAACATATGCGAAACAAACGAGTTAACTTCAAATCCATGCGGAACGAATGATTTAGCTTCAAACACTTGCACATATAAGTGATATAGCTTCAAATGCATGCGAAACAAACGAGTTAGCTTCAAATACATGCGAAACACATGATTTAGCTTCAAATCAATGCGAAATAGAAGGCTTAGCTACAAATCCATGCGAAAAAAATGATTTAGCTTCAAATACTTGCGATATAAATGATATAGCTTCAAACGCATGCGAAACAAACGAGTTAGTTTCAAATCCATGCGACGCAAATGATTTAGCTTCAAATGCTTGCGATATAAGTGATATAGCTTCAAACGCATGCGAAACAAACGATTTAGCTTCAAATCCATGCGAAACACATGATTTCGATTCAAATCAATGCGAAGTAGAATGCCCAGCTTCAAATCCATGCGAAACACATGATTTAGATTCAAATCAACACGAAGTAGGAGGCGTATCTTCGAATCCATGCGAAACAAATGGTACAGCTTCAAATACTTGTAATATACATGATTTAGCTTCAACTGCATGTAAAAAAGATGTGGTAGCTTCAAATTCCAGCGAAACACATGATTCAGCTTCAAATCAATGCGAAGTAGAAGTTTTATCTTCAAATCAATGCGAAACAAGTGATTTACCTTCAAATACTTGCGATATAACTGATTTAGCTTCAAACCATTGCGAAGTGGAAGGCTTAGCTTCAAATCCATGCGAAATAGAAGGCTTACTTACAAATCCATGCGATTCAAATGGTTTAGTTTCAAATACTTGTGATATACATGATTTAGCGTCAACTGCATGCGATATAAACGAGGTAGCTTCAAATCAATGCGAAACACATGATTTAGCTTCAAATTCATTTGGAACACATGGTTTAGCTTAATATTCTTGCGAAACAAATGGTTTAGCTTCAAATACTTTTGATATACATGATTTAGCTTCAACTGCATGCGAAACAAACTTGTTAGCTTCAAATCCAAGCGAAACAAATGATTCAACTTCAAATCAATGCGAAGTAGAAGGCTCATCTTCGAATCCTAACGAAACAGATGGTTTAGCTTCAAATACTTGTGGTATACGTGATTTAGCTTCAACAGCGTGCGAAACAAACGCGTTAGCTTCAAATCCATGCGAAACACATGATTTAGCATCAAATCAATGCGAAGTAAGAAGGCTTAGCATCAAATCCATGCGAAATAAATGAGTTAGCTTCCAATACTTGTGATATATATGAAATAGCTTGAAATGCATGCGAAACAAACGAGTTTGCTTCAAATCCAAGCGATAAACATGACTTAGTATGAAGTCAACGCGAAGTTTAAGGCTCAGTTTCAAATCCAAGCGAAGCGAATGATTTAACTTCACATACTTGTGAATATAAGTGTTATAGCTTGAAATGCAGACGAAACAAACGAGTTAGCTTCAAATCAATGCGATACACATGATTTAGCTTCAAATCAATGCGAAGTAGAAGGCTTGGCTTCAAATCCAAGCGAAACACATGATTTAGTTTCAAATCAATGCAAGGAGAAGGTTTAGCTTCAAATCCATGCGAAAGAAGTGATTTAGCTTCAAATACTTGTGATATACATGATTTAGCTTCAACAGCATGCGAAACAAACGATTTAGCATCAAATCCATGCGAAACACATGATTTAGCTTCAAATGAATGCGAAACAAATGGTTTTGCTTCAAACACCTGTGATATACATGATTTTGCTTCAACTGCATGCGAACCAAACGAGTTAGCTTTAAATCCATGCGATACACATGATTTAGCTTCAAATCCATGCGAAACACATGATTTAGCTTCAAATCAATGCGAAGTAGAAGGCTGATCTTCGAATCCATGCGAAACAGATTTTTTAGCTTCAAATACTTTTGATATACATAATTTAGCTACAACTTCATGTGAAACAAATGAGTTAGCTTCAAATCCATGCGAAACACACGATTTAGCTCCAAATCAATGCGATGTAGAAGGCTTAGCATTAAATCCACGGGAATCTAATGGTTTAGCTTCAAATACTTGTGATATACATGATTTAGCTTCAACTGCATGTGAAACAAACGAGTTAGCTTCAAATCCATGCGAAACACATGATTTAGCTTCAAATCAATGCGAAGTAGAAGGCTGATCTTCGAATCCATGCGAAACAGATTGTTTAGCTTGAAATACTTGTGATATACATGATTTAGCTTCAACTTCATGTGAAACAAATGAGTTAGCTTCAAATCCATGCGAAACACATAATTTAGCTTAAAATCAATGCGAAGGAGAAGGCTTATCTTCGAATCCAAGCGAAACAAATGGTTTAGCTTCAAATACTTGTGATATACATGATTTAGCTTCAACTGCATGCGAAACCATCGAGTTAGCTTCAAATCCATGCGAATCACATTATTTAGCTTCAAATTCATTCGGAACACATGGTTTAGCTTAATTTTTTTGCGAAACAAATTGTTTAGCTTCAAATACTTATGATATACATGATTTAGCTTCAACTGCATGCGAAACAAACTTGTTAGCTTCAAATCCAAGCGAAGTAGAATGCTTATTTTCAAATCGAAGCGAAACACATGATTTATCTTCAAATCAATGCGATGTAGAAGGCTTAGCGTCAAATCAATGCGAAACAAATTGTTTAGCTTCAAATACTTGTGATATACTTGATTTAACTTCAACTGCAGGCGAAACAAACGAGTTAGCTCCAAATCCATGCGAAACACATGATTTAGCTTCAAATCAATGTGATGTGGAAGGTTTATCTTCGCATGCATGCGAAAGAAATGGTTTAGCTTCAAATAATTGTGATATACATTATTTAGCTACAACTGCTAGCGAGATAAATGAATTGGCTTCAAATCCAAGCGAGACACTTGATTTAGCTTCAAAAACTTGCGACTATAAGTGATATGTCTTCAAATGCAGGCGAAACAAACGAGTAAGATTCAAATCCAATCGAAACACATGATATAGCATCAAATTCATGCGAAACACATGGTTTAGCATAATTTTCATGCGATTCAAATGGTTTAGCTTCTAATTCTTATGATATACATGATTCAGCTTCAACAGCATCCAAAATATACGAGTTAGCTTCAGTTCGAAGCGATACATTTGATTTAGCTTCAAATCAATTCGAAGTAGAAGGCTTAGCAGCTAATCCATGCGACAGAAATGATTTAGGTTCAGATAGTTGCGATATAAGTGATATACTTTGAAATGCAGGCGAAACAAATGAGTTAGCTTAAAATCCATGCGAAGCACATGATTTCGCTTCAAATCAAAGCGAAGTAGATGGCTTAGCTTAAAATGCATGCGAAACAAATGATTTACCTTCAAGTACTTGAGCTTTAAATGAAATAGCTTCAAATGCAGGCGAAAAAACGAGATTGCTTCAAATCCCTGCGGGACCAATGATATAGCTTCAAATCAATGAAAAAAAAAAGATTTAGATTCAAATCATAGAAAAGTAGATGGCTCATCTTCAAATCCATGCGAAACAAATGGTTTAGCTTCAACTACTTGGGATATACATGGTTTAGCTTCAACTGCATGCGTAACGAACGAGTTAGCTTAAAATCCATTCGAAAAACGTAATTTAGCTTCAAATCAATGCCAAGTGGAAGGCTTATCTAAGCATCCATACGAAACAAATGGTTTAGCTTCAAATACTTCTGATGTACATGATTTAGCTTCAACTGCATGCGAAAAAAACGAGTTAGCTTAAAATCCAAGCGAAACACATGATTTAGCTTCAAATCAATGCGATGTAGAAGGCTTAGCTTCAAATCAATGCGAATCGTATGTTTTAGCTTCAAACACTTGTGATATACATGATTTAGCTTCAAGTGCATGCGAAACAAACAAGTTAGCTTCAAATCCATGCGAAACACTTGATTTAGCTTGAAATCAATGCGAAGTAGAAGGCTTATCTTCAAATACATGCGAAACACATGATTTAGCTTCAAATAATCGCGTTAGAAATGATATAGCTTCAAATGCATGCGAAACAAACGAGTTAGCTTAAAATCCATTCGAAACACATGGTTTAGATTCAAATCAATGCGAAGTAGAAGACTTATCTTCAAATACATGCGAACACATGATTTAGCTTCAAATAATCGCGTTAGAAATGATATAGCTTCAGCTGCATGCGAAACAAACGAGTTAGCTTCAAATCCATGCGAAACACATGATTTAGCTTCAAAATCATTCGTAACACATGGTTTAGCACAATATTCTTGCGAAACAAATGTTTCAGCTTCAAATACTTGTGATATACGTGATTTAGCTTCAACTGCATGCGAAACAAACGAGTTAGCTTCAAATCAAAGCGAAACGCATGATTCAGCTTCAAATCAATGCGAAATAGAAGGCTTAGCTACAAATCCATGCGACACAAATGATTTAGCTTCAAATACTTGTGATATACATGATTTAGCTTCAACTGCATGCGAAACCATCGAGTTAGCTTCAAATCCATGCGAATCACATTATTTAGCTTCAAATTCATTCGGAACACATGGTTTAGCTTAATTTTTTTGCGAAACAAATTGTTTAGCTTCAAATACTTATGATATACATGATTTAGCTTCAACTGCATGCGAAACAAACTTGTTAGCTTCAAATCCAAGCGAAATAAACGATTCAACTTCAAATCAATGCGAAATAGAAGGCTTAGCTACAAATCCATGCGACACAAATGATTTAGCTTCAAATACTTGTGATATACATGATTTAGCTTCAACTGCATGCGAAACAGACTTGTTAGCTTCTAATCCAAGCGAAACAAATGATTCAGCTTCAAATCAATGCGAAGTAGAAGGCTCGTCTTCGAATCCTCACGAAACAGATGGTTTAGCTTCAAATACTTGTGATAAACGTGATTTAGCTTCAACGGCATGCGGAACAAACGAGTTAGCTTCAAATCTATGCGATACACATGATTTAGCTTCAAATCAATGCGAAGTAGTAGGCTTAGCTGCTAATCCATGCGACAGAAATGATTTAGGTTCAGATAGTTGCGATATAAGTGATATACTTTGAAATGCAGGCGAAACAAATGAGTTAGCTTAAAATCCATGCGAAGCACATGATTTCGCTTCAAATCAAAGCGAAGTAGATGGCTTAGCTTAAAATGCATGCGAAACAAATGTTTTACCTTCTAATACTTGAGCTTTAAATGAAATAGCTTCAAATGCAGGCGAAAAAACGAGATTGCTTCAAATCCCTGCGGGACCAATGATATAGCTTCAAATCAATGCAAAAAAAAGATTTAGATTCAAATCATAGAAAAGTAGATGGCTCATCTTCAAATCCATGCGAAACAAATTGTTTAGCTTCAACTACTTGTGATATACATGGTTTAGCTTCAACTGCATGCGTAACGAACGAGTTAGCTTAAAATCCAAGCGAAACACATGATTTAGCTTCAAATCAATGCGATGTAGAAGGCTTAGCTTCAAATCAATGCGAATCGTATGTTTTAGCTTCAAACACTTGTGATATACATGATTTAGCTTCAAGTGCATGCGAAACAAACAAGTTAGCTTCAAATCCATGCGAAACACATGATTTAGCTTGAAATCAATGCGAAGTAGAAGGCTTATCTTCAAATACATGCGAAACACATGATTTAGCTTCAAATAATCGCGTTAGAAATGATATAGCTTCAAATGCATGCGAAACAAACGAGTTAGCTTAAAATCCATTCGAAACACATGGTTTAGATTCAAATCAATGCGAAGTAGAAGACTTAGCTTCAAATCCATGCGAAACATGTGGTTTAGCTTCAAATACTTGTGTTATTCATGATTTAGATTCAGCTGCATGCGAAACAAACGAGTTAGCTTCAAATCCATGCGAAACACATGATTTAGCTTCAAATTCATTCGAAACACATGGTTTAGCACAATATTCTTGCGAAACAAATGTTTCAGCTTCAAATACTTGTGATATACGTGATTTAGCTTCAACTGCATGCGAAACAAACGAGTTAGCTTCAAATCAAAGCGAAACGCATGATTCAGCTTCAAATCAATGCGAAATAGAAGGCTTAGCTACAAATCCATGCGACACAAATGATTTAGCTTCAAATACTTGTGATATACATGATTTAGCTTCAACTGCATGCGAAACAGACTTGTTAGCTTCTAATCCAAGCGAAACAAATGATTCAACTTCAAATCAATGCAAAGTAGAAGGCTCATCTTCGAATCCTCACGAAACAGATGGTTTAGCTTCAAATACTTGTGATATACGTGATTTAGCTTCAACTACATGCGAAACAAACGAGTTAGCTTCAAATCCAAGCGAAACGCATGATTCAGCTTCAAATCAATGCGAAGTGGAAGGCTAAGCTTCAAATCCATGCGGAACGAATGATTTAGCTTCAAATACTTGTACACATAAGTGAAATAGCTTCAAATGCATGCGAAACAAACAAGTTTGTTTCAAATCCAAGCGAAATACATGACTTAGTATGAAGTCAACACGAAGTTTAAGGCTCAGATGCAAATCCAAGCGACGCGGATGATTTAGCTTCACATACTTGTGAATATAAGTGTTATAGCTTGAAATGCAGGCGATACAAATGAGTTAGCTTCAAATCTATGCGAAACACATTATTTATCTTCAAATCAATGCGAAGTAGAAGGCTTAGCTTCAAATCCAAGCTATACAAATTGTTTATCTTCAAATCAATGCGAAGTAGAAGGCGTAGTTTCAAATCCGAGCGAAACAAATGATTCAACTTCAAATCAATGCGAAGTAGAAGGCTCATCTTCGAATCCTCACGAAACAGATGGTTTAGCTTCAAATACTTGTGATATACGTGATTTAGCTTCAACGGCATGCGGAACAAACGAGTTAGCTTCAAATCTATGCGATACACATGATTTAGCTTCAAATCAATGCGAAGTAGAAGGCTTGGCTTCAAATCCAAGCGAAACACATGATTTAGTTTCAAATCAATGCAAGGAGAAGGTTTAGCTTCAAATCCATGCGAAACAAGTGATTTAGCTTCAAATACTTGTGATATACATGATTTAGCTTCAACAGCATGCGAAACAAACGATTTAGCATCAAATCCATGCGAAACACATGATTTAGCTTCAAAAGAATGCGAAACAAATGGTTTTGCTTCAAACACCTGTGATATACATGATTTTGCTTCAACTGCATGCGAACCAAACGAGTTAGCTTTAAATCCATGCGAAACACATGATTTAGCTTCAAATCCATGCGAAACACATGATTTAGCTTCAAATCAATGCGAAGTAGAAGGCTGATCTTCGAATCCATGCGAAACAGATTTTTTAGCTTCAAATACTTTTGATATACATGATTTAGCTACAACTTCATGTGAAACAAATGAGTTAGCTTCAAATCCATGCGAAACACACGATTTAGCTCCAAATCAATGCGATGTAGAAGGCTTAGCATTAAATCCATGGGAATCTAATGGTTTAGCTTCAAATACTTGTGATATACATGATTTAGCTTCAACTGCATGTGAAACAAACGAGTTAGCTTAAAATCCATTCGAAACACATGGTTTAGATTCAAATCAATGCGAAGTAGAAGACTTAGCTTCAAATCCATGCGAAACAAATGGTTTAGCTTCAAATACTTGTGTTATTCATGATTTAGATTCAGCTGCATGCGAAACAAACGAGTTAGCTTCAAATCCATGCGAAACACATGGTTTAGCTTCAAATACTTGTGATATACATGATTTAGCTTCAACTGCATGTGAAACAAACGAGTTAGCTTCAAATCCATGCGAAACACATGATTTAGCTTCAAATCAATGCGAAGTAGAAGGCTGATCTTCGAATCCATGCGAAACAGATTGTTTAGCTTGAAATACTTATGATATACATGATTTAGCTTCAACGTCATGTGAAACAAATGAGTTAGCTTCAAATCCATGCGAAACACATGATTTAGCTTAAAATCAATGCGAAGGAGAAGGCTTATCTTCGAATCCAAGCGAAACAAATGGTTTAGCTTCAAATACTTGTGATATACATGCTTTAGCTTCAACTGCATGCGAAACCATCGAGTTAGCTTCAAATCCATGCGAATCACATTATTTAGCTTCAAATTCATTCGGAACACATGGTTTAGCTTAATTTTTTTGCGAAACAAATTGTTTAGCTTCAAATACTTATGATATACATGATTTAGCTTGAACTGCATGCGAAACAAACTTGTTAGCTTCAAATCCAAGCGAAATAAACGATTCAACTTCAAATCAATGCGAAGTAGAAGGCTCATCTTCGAATCCATGCGAAACAGATGGTTTAGCTTCAAATACTTGTGATAAACATGATTTAGCTTCAACTTTATGTCAAACAAATGAGTTAGGTTCAAATCCATGCGAAACACATGATTTAGCTTCAAATACTTGCGATAGAAGTGATATAGATACAAATGCATGCGAAACAAACGAGTTAGCATCAAATCGAAACGAAACACATGATTTCGATTAAAATCAATGCGAAGTAGAAGGCTTGGTTTCAAATCCATGCGAATCAAATGGTTTATCTTCAAATACTTGTGACATGCATGATTTAGCTTCAACTGCATGCGAAAAAAACGAGTTAGATCCAAATCCATGCGTAACACATGATTTAGCTTCAAATCAATGCGAAGTAGAATGCTTATTTTCAAATCGAAGCGAAACACATGATTTATCTTCAAATCAATGCGATGTAGAAGGCTTAGCTTCAAATCAATGCGAAACAAATTGTTTAGCTTCAAATACTTGTGATATACTTGATTTAGCTTCAACTGCAGGCGAAACAAACGAGTTAGCTCCAAATCCATGCGAAACACATGATTTAGCTTCAAATCAATGTGATGTGGAAGGTTTATCTTCGCATGCATGCGAAAGAAATGGTTTAGCTTCAAATAATTGTGATATACATTATTTAGCTACAACTGCTAGCGAGATAAATGAATTGGCTTCAAATCCAAGCGAGACACTTGATTTAGCTTCAAAAACTTGCGACTATAAGTGATATGTCTTCAAATGCAGGCAAAACAAACGAGTAAGATTCAAATCCAATCGAAACACATGATATTGCATCAAATTCATGCGAAACACATGGTTTAGCATAATTTTCATGCGAAACAAATGGTTTAGCTTCCAATTCTTATGATATACATGATTTAGCTTCAACAGCATCCAAAATATACGAGTTAGCTTCAATTCGAAGCGATACATTTGATTTAGCTTCAAATCAATGCGAAGTAGTAGGCTTAGCTGCTAATCCATGCGACAGAAATGATTTAGGTTCAGATAGTTGCGATATAAGTGATATACTTTGAAATGCAGGCGAAACAAATGAGTTAGCTTAAAATCCATGCGAAGCACATGATTTCGCTTCAAATCAAACCGAAGTAGATGGCTTAGCTTAAAATGCATGCGAAACAAATGATTTACCTTCAAATACTTGAGCTTTAAATGAAATAGCTTCAAATGCAGGCGAAAAAACGAGATTGCTTCAAATCCCTGCGGGACCAATGATATAGCTTCAAATCAATGCAAAAAAAAGATTTAGATTCAAATCATAGAAAAGTAGATGGCTCATCTTCAAATTCATGCGAAACAAATTGTTTAGCTTCAACTACTTGTGATATACATGGTTTAGCTTCAACTGCATGCGTAACGAACGAGTTAGCTTAAAATCCATGCGAAACACATGATTTAGCTTCAAATTCATTCGAAACACATGGTTTAGCACAATATTCTTGCGAAACAAATGTTTCAGCTTCAAATACTTGTGATATACGTGATTTAGCTTCAACTGCATGCGAAACAAACGAGTTAGCTTCAAATCAAAGCGAAACGCATGATTCAGCTTCAAATCAATGCGAAATAGAAGGCTTAGCTACAAATCCATGCGACACAAATGATTTAGCTTCAAATACTTGTGATATACATGATATAGCTTCAACTGCATGCGAAACAGACTTGTTAGCTTCTAATCCAAGCGAAACAAATGATTCAACTTCAAATCAATGCAAAGTAGAAGGCTCATCTTCGAATCCTCACGAAACAGATGGTTTAGCTTCAAATACTTGTGATATACGTGATTTAGCTTCAACTACATGCGAAACAAACGAGTTAGCTTCAAATCCAAGCGAAACGCATGATTCAGCTTCAAATCAATGCGAAGTGGATGGCTAAGCTTCAAATCCATGCGGAACGAATGATTTAGCTTCAAATACTTGTACACATAAGTGAAATAGCTTCAAATGCATGCGAAACAAACAAGTTTGTTTCAAATCCAAGCGAAATACATGACTTAGTATGAAGTCAACACGAAGTTTAAGGCTCAGATGCAAATCCAAGCGACGCGGATGATTTAGCTTCACATACTTGTGAATATAAGTGTTATAGCTTGAAATGCAGGCGATACAAATGAGTTAGCTTCAAATCTATGCGAAACACATTATTTATCTTCAAATCAATGCGAAGTAGAAGGCTTAGCTTCAAATCCAAGCGATACAAATTGTTTATCTTCAAATCAATGCGAAGTAGAAGGCGTAGTTTCAAATCCGAGCGAAACAAATGATTCAACTTCAAATCAATGCGAAGTAGAAGGCTCATCTTCGAATCCTCACGAAACAGATGGTTTAGCTTCAAATACTTGTGATATACGTGATTTAGCTTCAACGGCATGCGGAACAAACGAGTTAGCTTCAAATCTATGCGATACACATGATTTAGCTTCAAATCAATGCGAAGTAGAAGGCTTGGCTTCAAATCCAAGCGAAACACATGATTTAGATTCAAATCAATGCAAGGAGAAGGTTTAGCTTCAAATCCATGCGAAACAAGTGATTTAGCTTCAAATACTTGTGATATACATGATTTAGCTTCAACAGCATGCGAAACAAACGATTTAGCATCAAATCCATGCGAAACACATGATTTAGCTTCAAATGAATGCGAAACAAATGGTTTTGCTTCAAACACCTGTGATATACATGATTTTGCTTCAACTGCATGCGAACCAAACGAGTTAGCTTTAAATCCATGCGAAACACATGATTTAGCTTCAAATCCATGCGAAACACATGATTTAGCTTCAAATCAATGCGAAGTAGAAGGCTGATCTTCGAATCCATGCGAAACAGATTTTTTAGCTTCAAATACTTTTGATATACATGATTTAGCTACAACTTCATGTGAAACAAATGAGTTAGCTTCAAATCCATGCGAAACACACGATTTAGCTCCAAATCAATGCGATGTAGAAGGCTTAGCATTAAATCCATGGGAATCTAATGGTTTAGCTTCAAATACTTGTGATATACATGATTTAGCTTCAACTGCATGTGAAACAAACGAGTTAGCTTCAAATCCATGCGAAACACATGATTTAGCTTCAAATCAATGCGAAGTAGAAGGCTGATCTTCGAATCCATGCGAAACAGATTGTTTAGCTTGAAATACTTGTGATATACATGATTTAGCTTCAACTTCATGTGAAACAAATGAGTTAGCTTCAAATCCATGCGAAACACATGATTTAGCTTAAAATCAATGCGAAGGAGAAGGCTTATCTTCGAATCCAAGCGAAACAAATGGTTTAGCTTCAAACACTTGTGATATACATGATTTAGCTTCAACTGCATGCGAAACCATCGAGTTAGCTTCAAATCCATGCGAATCACATTATTTAGCTTCAAATTCATTCGGAACACATGGTTTAGCTTAATTTTTTTGCGAAACAAATTGTTTAGCTTCAAATGATATACATGATTTAGCTTGAACTGCATGCGAAACAAACTTGTTAGCTTCAAATCCAAGCGAAATAAACGATTCAACTTCAAATCAATGCGAAGTAGAAGGCTCATCTTCGAATCCATGCGAAACAGATGGTTTAGCTTCAAATACTTGTGATAAACATGATTTAGATTCAACTTTATGTCAAACAAATGAGTTAGGTTCAAATCCATGCGAAACACATGATTTAGCTTCAAATACTTGCGATAGAAGTGATATAGATACAAATGCATGCGAAACAAACGAGTTAGCATCAAATCGAAACGAAACACATGATTTCGATTAAAATCAATGCGAAGTAGAAGGCTTGGTTTCAAATCCATGCGTATCAAATGGTTTATCTTCAAATACTTGTGACATGCATGATTTAGCTTCAACTGCATGCGAAAAAAACGAGTTAGATCCAAATCCATGCGTAACACATGATTTAGCTTCAAATCAATGCGAAGTAGAATGCTTATTTTCAAATCGAAGCGAAACACATGATTTATCTTCAAATCAATGCGATGTAGAAGGCTTAGCTTCAAATCAATGCGAAACAAATTGTTTAGCTTCAAATACTTGTGATATACTTGATTTAGCTTCAACTGCAGGCGAAACAAACGAGTTAGCTCCAAATCCATGCGAAACACATGATTTAGCTTCAAATCAATGTGATGTGGAAGGTTTATCTTCGCATGCATGCGAAAGAAATGGTTTAGCTTCAAATAATTGTGATATACATTATTTAGCTACAACTGCTAGCGAGATAAATGAATTGGCTTCAAATCCAAGCGAGACACTTGATTTAGCTTCAAAAACTTGCGACTATAAGTGATATGTCTTCAAATGCAGGCAAAACAAACGAGTAAGATTCAAATCCAATCGAAACACATGATATTGCATCAAATTCATGCGAAACACATGGTTTAGCATAATTTTTCATGCGAAACAAATGGTTTAGCTTCCAATTCTTATGATATACATGATTTAGCTTCAACAGCATCCAAAATATACGAGTTAGCTTCAATTCGAAGCGATACATTTGATTTAGCTTCAAATCAATGCGAAGTAGTAGGCTTAGCTGCTAATCCATGCGACAGAAATGATTTAGGTTCAGATAGTTGCGATATAAGTGATATACTTTGAAATGCAGGCGAAACAAATGAGTTAGCTTAAAATCCATGCGAAGCACATGATTTCGCTTCAAATCAAAGCGAAGTAGATGGCTTAGCTTAAAATGCATGCGAAACAAATGATTTACCTTCAAATACTTGAGCTTTAAATGAAATAGCTTCAAATGCAGGCGAAAAAACGAGATTGCTTCAAATCCCTGCGGGACCAATGATATAGCTTCAAATCAATGCAAAAAAAAGATTTAGATTCAAATCATAGAAAAGTAGATGGCTCATCTTCAAATCCATGCGAAACAAATTGTTTAGCTTCAACTACTTGTGATATACATGGTTTAGCTTCAACTGCATGCGTAACGAACGAGTTAGCTTAAAATCCAAGCGAAACACATGATTTAGCTTCAAATCAATGCGATGTAGAAGGCTTAGCTTCAAATCAATGCGAATCGTATGTTTTAGCTTCAAACACTTGTGATATACATGATTTAGCTTCAAGTGCATGCGAAACAAACAAGTTAGCTTCAAATCCATGCGAAACACATGATTTAGCTTGAAATCAATGCGAAGTAGAAGGCTTATCTTCAAATACATGCGAAACACATGATTTAGCTTCAAATAATCGCGTTAGAAATGATATAGCTTCAAATGCATGCGAAACAAACGAGTTAGCTTAAAATCCATTCGAAACACATGGTTTAGATTCAAATCAATGCGAAGTAGAAGACTTAGCTTCAAATCCATGCGAAACAAATGGTTTAGCTTCAAATACTTGTGTTATTCATGATTTAGATTCAGCTGCATGCGAAACAAACGAGTTAGCTTCAAATCCATGCGAAACACATGATTTAGCTTCAAATTCATTCGAAACACATGGTTTAGCACAATATTCTTGCGAAACAAATGTTTCAGCTTCAAATACTTGTGATATACGTGATTTAGCTTCAACTGCATGCGAAACAAACGAGTTAGCTTCAAATCAAAGCGAAACGCATGATTCAGCTTCAAATCAATGCGAAATAGAAGCCTTAGCTACAAATCCATGCGACACAAATGATTTAGCTTCAAATACTTGTGATATACATGATTTAGCTTCAACTGCATGCGAAACAGACTTGTTAGCTTCTAATCCAAGCGAAACAAATGATTCAACTTCAAATCAATGCAAAGTAGAAGGCTCATCTTCGAATCCTCACGAAACAGATGGTTTAGCTTCAAATACTTGTGATATACGTGATTTAGCTTCAACTACATGCGAAACAAACGAGTTAGCTTCAAATCCAAGCGAAACGCATGATTCAGCTTCAAATCAATGCGAAGTGGAAGGCTAAGCTTCAAATCCATGCGGAACGAATGATTTAGCTTCAAATACTTGTACACATAAGTGAAATAGCTTCAAATGCATGCGAAACAAAACAAGTTTGTTTCAAATCCAAGCGAAATACATGACTTAGTATGAAGTCAACACGAAGTTTAAGGCTCAGATGCAAATCCAAGCGACGCGGATGATTTAGCTTCACATACTTGTGAATATAAGTGTTATAGCTTGAAAATGCAGGCGATACAAATGAGTTAGCTTCAAATCTATGCGAAACACACTATTTATCTTCAAATCAATGCGAAGTAGAAGGCTTAGCTTCAAATCCAAGCGATACAAATTGTTTATCTTCAAATCAATGCGAAGTAGAAGGCGTAGTTTCAAATCCGAGCGAAACAAATGATTCAACTTCAAATCAATGCGAAGTAGAAGGCTCATCTTCGAATCCTCACGAAACAGATGGTTTAGCTTCAAATACTTGTGATATACGTGATTTAGCTTCAACGGCATGCGGAACAAATGAGTTAGCTTCAAATCTATGCGATACACATGATTTAGCTTCAAATCAATGCGAAGTAGAAGGCTTGGCTTCAAATCCAAGCGAAACACATGATTTAGTTTCAAATCAATGCAAGGAGAAGGTTTAGCTTCAAATCCATGCGAAACAAGTGATTTAGCTTCAAATACTTGTGATATACATGATTTAGCTTCAACAGCATGCGAAACAAACGATTTAGCATCAAATCCATGCGAAACACATGATTTAGCTTCAAATGAATGCGAAACAAATGGTTTTGCTTCAAACACCTGTGATATACATGATTTTGCTTCAACTGCATGCGAACCAAACGAGTTAGCTTTAAATCCATGCGAAACACATGATTTAGCTTCAAATCCATGCGAAACACATGATTTAGCTTCAAATCAATGCGAAGTAGAAGGCTGATCTTCGAATCCATGCGAAACAGATTTTTTAGCTTCAAATACTTTTGATATACATGATTTAGCTACAACTTCATGTGAAACAAATGAGTTAGCTTCAAATCCATGCGAAACAAATGAGTTAGCTTCAAATCCATGCGAAACACATGATTTAGCTTAAAATCAATGCGAAGGAGAAGGCTTATCTTCGAATCCAAGCGAAACAAATGGTTTAGCTTCAAACACTTGTGATATACATGATTTAGCTTCAACTGCATGCGAAACCATCGAGTTAGCTTCAAATCCATGCGAATCACATTATTTAGCTTCAAATTCATTCGGAACACATGGTTTAGCTTAATTTTTTTGCGAAACAAATTGTTTAGCTTCAAATACTTATGATATACATGATTTAGCTTGAACTGCATGCGAAACAAACTTGTTAGCTTCAAATCCAAGCGAAATAAACGATTCAACTTCAAATCAATGCGAAGTAGAAGGCTCATCTTCGAATCCATGCGAAACAGATGGTTTAGCTTCAAATACTTGTGATAAACATGATTTAGATTCAACTTTATGTCAAACA
The DNA here is from genome assembly GCF_051020955.1 of Megalopta genalis. Taxonomy (NCBI): domain Eukaryota; kingdom Metazoa; phylum Arthropoda; class Insecta; order Hymenoptera; family Halictidae; genus Megalopta; species Megalopta genalis. The sequence continues at coordinate 53,757 of NW_027477005.1, read as the reverse complement.
AATGAGTTAGGTTCAAATCCATGCGAAACACATGATTTAGCTTCAAATACTTGCGATAGAAGTGATATAGATACAAATGCATGCGAAACAAACGAGTTAGCATCAAATCGAAACGAAACACATGATTTCGATTAAAATCAATGCGAAGTAGAAGGCTTGGTTTCAAATCCATGCGAATCAAATGGTTTATCTTCAAATACTTGTGACATGCATGATTTAGCTTCAACTGCATGCGAAAAAAACGAGTTAGATCCAAATCCATGCGTAACACATGATTTAGCTTCAAATCAATGCGAAGTAGAATGCTTATTTTCAAATCGAAGCGAAACACATGATTTATCTTCAAATCAATGCGATGTAGAAGGCTTAGCTTCAAATCAATGCGAAACAAATTGTTTAGCTTCAAATACTTGTGATATACTTGATTTAGCTTCAACTGCAGGCGAAACAAACGAGTTAGCTCCAAATCCATGCGAAACACATGATTTAGCTTCAAATCAATGTGATGTGGAAGGTTTATCTTCGCATGCATGCGAAAGAAATGGTTTAGCTTCAAATAATTGTGATATACATTATTTAGCTACAACTGCTAGCGAGATAAATGAATTGGCTTCAAATCCAAGCGAGACACTTGATTTAGCTTCAAAAACTTGCGACTATAAGTGATATGTCTTCAAATGCAGGCAAAACAAACGAGTAAGATTCAAATCCAATCGAAACACATGATATTGCATCAAATTCATGCGAAACACATGGTTTAGCATAATTTTCATGCGAAACAAATGGTTTAGCTTCCAATTCTTATGATATACATGATTTAGCTTCAACAGCATCCAAAATATACGAGTTAGCTTCAATTCGAAGCGATACATTTGATTTAGCTTCAAATCAATGCGAAGTAGTAGGCTTAGCTGCTAATCCATGCGACAGAAATGATTTAGGTTCAGATAGTTGCGATATAAGTGATATACTTTGAAATGCAGGCGAAACAAATGAGTTAGCTTAAAATCCATGCGAAGCACATGATTTCGCTTCAAATCAAAGCGAAGTAGATGGCTTAGCTTAAAATGCATGCGAAACAAATGATTTACCTTCAAATACTTGAGCTTTAAATGAAATAGCTTCAAATGCAGGCGAAAAAACGAGATTGCTTCAAATCCCTGCGGGACCAATGATATAGCTTCAAATCAATGCAAAAAAAAGATTTAGATTCAAATCATAGAAAAGTAGATGGCTCATCTTCAAATCCATGCGAAACAAATGGTTTAGCTTCAACTACTTGTGATATACATGGTTTAGCTTCAACTGCATGCGTAACGAACGAGTTAGCTTAAAATCCATTCGAAAAACGTAATTTAGCTTCAAATCAATGCCAAGTGGAAGGCTTATCTAAGCATCCATACGAAACAAATGGTTTAGCTTCAAATACTTCTGATGTACATGATTTAGCTTCAACTGCATGCGAAAAAAACGAGTTACCTTAAAATCCAAGCGAAACACATGATTTAGCTTCAAATCAATGCGAAGTAGAAGGCGTAGTTTCAAATCCGAGCGAAACAAATGATTCAACTTCAAATCAATGCGAAGTAGAAGGCTCATCTTCGAATCCTCACGAAACAGATGGTTTAGCTTCAAATACTTGTGATATACGTGATTTAGCTTCAACGGCATGCGGAACAAACGAGTTAGCTTCAAATCTATGCGATACACATGATTTAGCTTCAAATCAATGCGAAGTAGAAGGCTTGGCTTCAAATCCAAGCGAAACACATGATTTAGTTTCAAATCAATGCAAGGAGAAGGTTTAGCTTCAAATCCATGCGAAACAAGTGATTTAGCTTCAAATACTTGTGATATACATGATTTAGCTTCAACAGCATGCGAAACAAACGATTTAGCATCAAATCCATGCGAAACACATGATTTAGCTTCAAATGAATGCGAAACAAATGGTTTTGCTTCAAACACCTGTGATATACATGATTTTGCTTCAACTGCATGCGAACCAAACGAGTTAGCTTTAAATCCATGCGAAACACATGATTTAGCTTCAAATCCATGCGAAACACATGATTTAGCTTCAAATCAATGCGAAGTAGAAGGCTGATCTTCGAATCCATGCGAAACAGATTTTTTAGCTTCAAATACTTTTGATATACATGATTTAGCTACAACTTCATGTGAAACAAATGAGTTAGCTTCAAATCCATGCGAAACACACGATTTAGCTCCAAATCAATGCGATGTAGAAGGCTTAGCATTAAATCCATGGGAATCTAATGGTTTAGCTTCAAATACTTGTGATATACATGATTTAGCTTCAACTGCATGTGAAACAAACGAGTTAGCTTCAAATCCATGCGAAACACATGATTTAGCTTCAAATCAATGCGAAGTAGAAGGCTGATCTTCGAATCCATGCGAAACAGATTGTTTAGCTTGAAATACTTGTGATATACATGATTTAGCTTCAACTTCATGTGAAACAAATGAGTTAGCTTCAAATCCATGCGAAACACATGATTTAGCTTAAAATCAATGCGAAGGAGAAGGCTTATCTTCGAACCCAAGCGAAACCAATGGTTTAGCTTCAAATACTTGTGATATACATGATTTAGCTTCAACTGCATGCGAAACCATCGAGTTAGCTTCAAATCCATGCGAATCACATTATTTAGCTTCAAATTCATTCGGAACACATGGTTTAGCTTAATTTTTTTGCGAAACAAATTGTTTAGCTTCAAATACTTATGATATACATGATTTAGCTTGAACTGCATGCGAAACAAACTTGTTAGCTTCAAATCCAAGCGAAATAAACGATTCAACTTCAAATCAATGCGAAGTAGAAGGCTCATCTTCGAATCCATGCGAAACAGATGGTTTAGCTTCAAATACTTGTGATAAACATGATTTAGCTTCAACTTTATGTCAAACAAATGAGTTAGGTTCAAATCCATGCGAAACACATGATTTAGCTTCAAATACTTGCGATAGAAGTGATATAGATACAAATGCATGCGAAACAAACGAGTTAGCATCAAATCGAAACGAAACACATGATTTCGATTAAAATCAATGCGATGTAGAAGGCTTGGTTTCAAATCCATGCGAATCAAATGGTTTATCTTCAAATACTTGTGACATGCATGATTTAGCTTCAACTGCATGCGAAAAAAACGAGTTAGATCCAAATCCATGCGTAACACATGATTTAGCTTCAAATCAATGCGAAGTAGAATGCTTATTTTCAAATCGAAGCGAAACACATGATTTATCTTCAAATCAATGCGATGTAGAAGGCTTAGCTTCAAATCAATGCGAAACAAATTGTTTAGCTTCAAATACTTGTGATATACTTGATTTAGCTTCAACTGCAGGCGAAACAAACGAGTTAGCTCCAAATCCATGCGATACACATGATTTAGCTTCAAATCAATGTGATGTGGAAGGTTTATCTTCGCATGCATGCGAAAGAAATGGTTTAGCTTCAAATAATTGTGATATACATTATTTAGCTACAACTGCTAGCGAGATAAATGAATTGGCTTCAAATCCAAGCGAGACACTTGATTTAGCTTCAAAAACTTGCGACTATAAGTGATATGTCTTCAAATGCAGGCAAAACAAACGAGTAAGATTCAAATCCAATCGAAACACATGATATTGCATCAAATTCATGCGAAACACATGGTTTAGCATAATTTTCATGCGAAACAAATGGTTTAGCTTCCAATTCTTATGATATACATGATTTAGCTTCAACAGCATCCAAAATATACGAGTTAGCTTCAATTCGAAGCGATACATTTGATTTAGCTTCAAATCAATGCGAAGTAGAAGGCTTAGCTGCTAATCCATGCGACAGAAATGATTTAGGTTCAGATAGTTGTGATATAAGTGATATACTTTGAAATGCAGGCGAAACAAATGAGTTAGCTTAAAATCCATGCGAAGCACATGATTTCGCTTCAAATCAAAGCGAAGTAGATGGCTTAGCTTAAAATGCATGCGAAACAAATGATTTACCTTCAAATACTTGAGCTTTAAATGAAATAGCTCAAATGCAGGCGAAAAAACGAGATTGCTTCAAATCCCTGCGGGACCAATGATATAGCTTCAAATCAATGCAAAAAAAAGATTTAGATTCAAATCATAGAAAAGTAGATGGCTCATCTTCAAATCCATGCGAAACAAATGGTTTAGCTTCAACTACTTGTGATATACATGGTTTAGCTTCAACTGCATGCGTAACGAACGAGTTAGCTTGAAATCCATTCGAAAAACGTAATTTAGCTTCAAATCAATGCCAAGTGGAAGGCTTATCTAAGCATCCATACGAAACAAATGGTTTAGCTTCAAATACTTCTGATGTACATGATTTAGCTTCAACTGCATGCGAAAAAAACGAGTTAGCTTAAAATCCAAGCGAAACACATGATTTAGCTTCAAATCAATGCGATGTAGAAGGCTTAGCTTCAAATCAATGCGAATCGTATGTTTTAGCTTCAAACACTTGTGATATACATGATTTAGCTTCAAGTGCATGCGAAACAAACAAGTTAGCTTCAAATCCATGCGAAACACATGATTTAGCTTGAAATCAATGCGAAGTAGAAGGCTTATCTTCAAATACATGCGAAACACATGATTTAGCTTCAAATAATCGCGTTAGAAATGATATAGCTTCAAATGCATGCGAAACAAACGAGTTAGCTTAAAATCCATTCGAAACACATGGTTTAGATTCAAATCAATGCGAAGTAGAAGACTTAGCTTCAAATCCATGCGAAACAAATGGTTTAGCTTCAAATACTTGTGTTATTCATGATTTAGATTCAGCTGCATGCGAAACAAACGAGTTAGCTTCAAATCCATGCGAAACACATGATTTAGCTTCAAATTCATTCGAAACACATGGTTTAGCACAATATTCTTGCGAAACAAATGTTTCAGCTTCAAATACTTGTGATATACGTGATTTAGCTTCAACTGCATGCGAAACAAACGAGTTAGCTTCAAATCAAAGCGAAACGCATGATTCAGCTTCAAATCAATGCGAAATAGAAGGCTTAGCTACAAATCCATGCGACACAAATGATTTAGCTACAAATACTTGTGATATACATGATTTAGCTTCAACTGCATGCGAAACAGACTTGTTAGCTTCTAATCCAAGCGAAACAAATGATTCAACTTCAAATCAATGCGAAGTAGAAGGCTCATCTTCGAATCCTCACGAAACAGATGGTTTAGCTTCAAATACTTGTGATATACGTGATTTAGCTTCAACGGCATGCGGAACAAACGAGATAGCTTCAAATCCATGCGAAACACATGATTTAGCTTCAAATTCATTCTAAACACATGGTTTAGCACAATATTCTTGCTAATCAAATGGTTCAGTTTCATATACTTGTGATATACGTGATTTAGCTTCAACTACATGTGAAACAAACGAGTTAGCTTCAAATCCAAGCGAAATGCATGATTCAGCTTCAAATCAATGCGAAGTGGAAGGCTAAGCTTCAAATCCATGCGGAACGAATGATTTAGCTTCAAATACTTGTACACATAAGTGAAATAGCTTCAAATGCATGCGAAACAAACAAGTTTGTTTCAAATCCAAGCGAAATACATGACTTAGTATGAAGTCAACACGAAGTTTAAGGCTCAGATGCAAATCCAAGCGACGCGGATGATTTAGCTTCTCATACTTGTGAATATAAGTGTTATAGCTTGAAATGCAGGCGATACAAATGAGTTAGCTTCAAATCTATGCGAAACACATTATTTATCTTCAAATCAATGCGAAGTAGAAGGCTTAGCTTCAAATCCAAGCGATACAAATTGTTTATCTTCAAATCAATGCGAAGTAGAAGGCGTAGTTTCAAATCCGAGCGAAACAAATGATTCAACTTCAAATCAATGCGAAGTAGAAGGCTCATCTTCGAATCCTCACGAAACAGATGGTTTAGCTTCAAATACTTGTGATATACGTGATTTAGCTTCAACAGCATGCGAAACAAACGAGTTAGCGTCAAATCCAAGCGAAACGCATGATTCAGCTTCAAATCAATGCGAAGTGGAAGGCTTAGCTTCAAATCCATGCGGAACGAATGATTTAGCTTCAAACACTTGCACATATAAGTGATATAGCTTCAAATGCATGCGAAACAAACGAGTTAGCTTCAAATACATGCGAAACACATGATTTAGCTTCAAATCAATGCGAAATAGAAGGCTTAGCTACAAATCCAAGCGAAAAAAATGATTTAGCTTCAAATACTTGCGATATAAATGATATAGCTTCAAACGCATGCGAAACAAACGAGTTAGTTTCAAATCCATGCGACGCAAATGATTTAGCTTCAAATGCTTGCGATATAAGTGATATAGCTTCAAACGCATGCGAAACAAACGATTTAGCTTCAAATTCATTTGGAACACATGGTTTAGCTTAATATTCTTGCGAAACAAATGGTTTAGCTTCAAATACTTTTGATATACATGATTTAGCTTCAACTGCATGCGAAACAAACTTGTTAGCTTCAAACCCAAGCGAAATAAACGATTCAACTTCAAATCAATGCGAAGTAGAAGGCTCATCTTCGAATCCTAACGAAACAGATGGTTTAGCTTCAAATACTTGTGTTATTCATGATTTAGATTCAGCTGCATGCGAAACAAACGAGTTAGCTTCAAATCCATGCGAAACACATGATTTAGCTTCAAATTCATTCGAAACACATGGTTTAGCACAATATTCTTGCGAAACAAATGTTTCAGCTTCAAATACTTGTGATATACGTGATTTAGCTTCAACTGCATGCGAAACAAACGAGTTAGCTTCAAATCAAAGCGAAACGCATGATTCAGCTTCAAATCAATGCGAAATAGAAGCCTTAGCTACAAATCCATGCGACACAAATGATTTAGCTTCAAATACTTGTGATATACATGATTTAGCTTCAACTGCATGCGAAACAGACTTGTTAGCTTCTAATCCAAGCGAAACAAATGATTCAACTTCAAATCAATGCAAAGTAGAAGGCTCATCTTCGAATCCTCACGAAACAGATGGTTTAGCTTCAAATACTTGTGATATACGTGATTTAGCTTCAACTACATGCGAAACAAACGAGTTAGCTTCAAATCCAAGCGAAACGCATGATTCAGCTTCAAATCAATGCGAAGTGGAAGGCTAAGCTTCAAATCCATGCGGAACGAATGATTTAGCTTCAAATACTTGTACACATAAGTGAAATAGCTTCAAATGCATGCGAAACAAACAAGTTTGTTTCAAATCCAAGCGAAATACATGACTTAGTATGAAGTCAACACGAAGTTTAAGGCTCAGATGCAAATCCAAGCGACGCGGATGATTTAGCTTCACATACTTGTGAATATAAGTGTTATAGCTTGAAATGCAGGCGATACAAATGAGTTAGCTTCAAATCTATGCGAAACACACTATTTATCTTCAAATCAATGCGAAGTAGAAGGCTTAGCTTCAAATCCAAGCGATACAAATTGTTTATCTTCAAATCAATGCGAAGTAGAAGGCGTAGTTTCAAATCCGAGCGAAACAAATGATTCAACTTCAAATCAATGCGAAGTAGAAGGCTCATCTTCGAATCCTCACGAAACAGATGGTTTAGCTTCAAATACTTGTGATATACGTGATTTAGCTTCAACGGCATGCGGAACAAATGAGTTAGCTTCAAATCTATGCGATACACATGATTTAGCTTCAAATCAATGCGAAGTAGAAGGCTTGGCTTCAAATCCAAGCGAAACACATGATTTAGTTTCAAATCAATGCAAGGAGAAGGTTTAGCTTCAAATCCATGCGAAACAAGTGATTTAGCTTCAAATACTTGTGATATACATGATTTAGCTTCAACAGCATGCGAAACAAACGATTTAGCATCAAATCCATGCGAAACACATGATTTAGCTTCAAATGAATGCGAAACAAATGGTTTTGCTTCAAACACCTGTGATATACATGATTTTGCTTCAACTGCATGCGAACCAAACGAGTTAGCTTTAAATCCATGCGAAACACATGATTTAGCTTCAAATCCATGCGAAACACATGATTTAGCTTCAAATCAATGCGAAGTAGAAGGCTGATCTTCGAATCCATGCGAAACAGATTTTTTAGCTTCAAATACTTTTGATATACATGATTTAGCTACAACTTCATGTGAAACAAATGAGTTAGCTTCAAATCCATGCGAAACAAATGAGTTAGCTTCAAATCCATGCGAAACACATGATTTAGCTTAAAATCAATGCGAAGGAGAAGGCTTATCTTCGAATCCAAGCGAAACAAATGGTTTAGCTTCAAACACTTGTGATATACATGATTTAGCTTCAACTGCATGCGAAACCATCGAGTTAGCTTCAAATCCATGCGAATCACATTATTTAGCTTCAAATTCATTCGGAACACATGGTTTAGCTTAATTTTTTTGCGAAACAAATTGTTTAGCTTCAAATACTTATGATATACATGATTTAGCTTGAACTGCATGCGAAACAAACTTGTTAGCTTCAAATCCAAGCGAAATAAACGATTCAACTTCAAATCAATGCGAAGTAGAAGGCTCATCTTCGAATCCATGCGAAACAGATGGTTTAGCTTCAAATACTTGTGATAAACATGATTTAGATTCAACTTTATGTCAAACAAATGAGTTAGGTTCAAATCCATGCGAAACACATGATTTAGCTTCAAATACTTGCGATAGAAGTGATATAGATACAAATGCATGCGAAACAAACGAGTTAGCATCAAATCGAAACGAAACACATGATTTCGATTAAAATCAATGCGAAGTAGAAGGCTTGGTTTCAAATCCATGCGAATCAAATGGTTTATCTTCAAATACTTGTGACATGCATGATTTAGCTTCAACTGCATGCGAAAAAAACGAGTTAGATCCAAATCCATGCGTAACACATGATTTAGCTTCAAATCAATGCGAAGTAGAATGCTTATTTTCAAATCGAAGCGAAACACATGATTTATCTTCAAATCAATGCGATGTAGAAGGCTTAGCTTCAAATCAATGCGAAACAAATTGTTTAGCTTCAAATACTTGTGATATACTTGATTTAGCTTCAACTGCAGGCGAAACAAACGAGTTAGCTCCAAATCCATGCGATACACATGATTTAGCTTCAAATCAATGTGATGTGGAAGGTTTATCTTCGCATGCATGCGAAAGAAATGGTTTAGCTTCAAATAATTGTGATATACATTATTTAGCTACAACTGCTAGCGAGATAAATGAATTGGCTTCAAATCCAAGCGAGACACTTGATTTAGCTTCAAAAACTTGCGACTATAAGTGATATGTCTTCAAATGCAGGCAAAACAAACGAGTAAGATTCAAATCCAATCGAAACACATGATATTGCATCAAATTCATGCGAAACACATGGTTTAGCATAATTTTCATGCGAAACAAATGGTTTAGCTTCCAATTCTTATGATATACATGATTTAGCTTCAACAGCATCCAAAATATACGAGTTAGCTTCAATTCGAAGCGATACATTTGATTTAGCTTCAAATCAATGCGAAGTAGAAGGCTTAGCTGCTAATCCATGCGACAGAAATGATTTAGGTTCAGATAGTTGTGATATAAGTGATATACTTTGAAATGCAGGCGAAACAAATGAGTTAGCTTAAAATCCATGCGAAGCACATGATTTCGCTTCAAATCAAAGCGAAGTAGATGGCTTAGCTTAAAATGCATGCGAAACAAATGATTTACCTTCAAATACTTGAGCTTTAAATGAAATAGCTCAAATGCAGGCGAAAAAACGAGATTGCTTCAAATCCCTGCGGGACCAATGATATAGCTTCAAATCAATGCAAAAAAAAGATTTAGATTCAAATCATAGAAAAGTAGATGGCTCATCTTCAAATCCATGCGAAACAAATGGTTTAGCTTCAACTACTTGTGATATACATGGTTTAGCTTCAACTGCATGCGTAACGAACGAGTTAGCTTGAAATCCATTCGAAAAACGTAATTTAGCTTCAAATCAATGCCAAGTGGAAGGCTTATCTAAGCATCCATACGAAACAAATGGTTTAGCTTCAAATACTTCTGATGTACATGATTTAGCTTCAACTGCATGCGAAAAAAACGAGTTAGCTTAAAATCCAAGCGAAACACATGATTTAGCTTCAAATCAATGCGATGTAGAAGGCTTAGCTTCAAATCAATGCGAATCGTATGTTTTAGCTTCAAACACTTGTGATATACATGATTTAGCTTCAAGTGCATGCGAAACAAACAAGTTAGCTTCAAATCCATGCGAAACACATGATTTAGCTTGAAATCAATGCGAAGTAGAAGGCTTATCTTCAAATACATGCGAAACACATGATTTAGCTTCAAATAATCGCGTTAGAAATGATATAGCTTCAAATGCATGCGAAACAAACGAGTTAGCTTAAAATCCATTCGAAACACATGGTTTAGATTCAAATCAATGCGAAGTAGAAGACTTAGCTTCAAATCCATGCGAAACAAATGGTTTAGCTTCAAATACTTGTGTTATTCATGATTTAGATTCAGCTGCATGCGAAACAAACGAGTTAGCTTCAAATCCATGCGAAACACATGATTTAGCTTCAAATTCATTCGAAACACATGGTTTAGCACAATATTCTTGCGAAACAAATGTTTCAGCTTCAAATACTTGTGATATACGTGATTTAGCTTCAACTGCATGCGAAACAAACGAGTTAGCTTCAAATCAAAGCGAAACGCATGATTCAGCTTCAAATCAATGCGAAATAGAAGGCTTAGCTACAAATCCATGCGACACAAATGATTTAGCTACAAATACTTGTGATATACATGATTTAGCTTCAACTGCATGCGAAACAGACTTGTTAGCTTCTAATCCAAGCGAAACAAATGATTCAACTTCAAATCAATGCGAAGTAGAAGGCTCATCTTCGAATCCTCACGAAACAGATGGTTTAGCTTCAAATACTTGTGATATACGTGATTTAGCTTCAACGGCATGCGGAACAAACGAGATAGCTTCAAATCCATGCGAAACACATGATTTAGCTTCAAATTCATTCTAAACACATGGTTTAGCACAATATTCTTGCTAATCAAATGGTTCAGTTTCATATACTTGTGATATACGTGATTTAGCTTCAACTACATGTGAAACAAACGAGTTAGCTTCAAATCCAAGCGAAATGCATGATTCAGCTTCAAATCAATGCGAAGTGGAAGGCTAAGCTTCAAATCCATGCGGAACGAATGATTTAGCTTCAAATACTTGTACACATAAGTGAAATAGCTTCAAATGCATGCGAAACAAACAAGTTTGTTTCAAATCCAAGCGAAATACATGACTTAGTATGAAGTCAACACGAAGTTTAAGGCTCAGATGCAAATCCAAGCGACGCGGATGATTTAGCTTCTCATACTTGTGAATATAAGTGTTATAGCTTGAAATGCAGGCGATACAAATGAGTTAGCTTCAAATCTATGCGAAACACATTATTTATCTTCAAATCAATGCGAAGTAGAAGGCTTAGCTTCAAATCCAAGCGATACAAATTGTTTATCTTCAAATCAATGCGAAGTAGAAGGCGTAGTTTCAAATCCGAGCGAAACAAATGATTCAACTTCAAATCAATGCGAAGTAGAAGGCTCATCTTCGAATCCTCACGAAACAGATGGTTTAGCTTCAAATACTTGTGATATACGTGATTTAGCTTCAACAGCATGCGAAACAAACGAGTTAGCGTCAAATCCAAGCGAAACGCATGATTCAGCTTCAAATCAATGCGAAGTGGAAGGCTTAGCTTCAAATCCATGCGGAACGAATGATTTAGCTTCAAACACTTGCACATATAAGTGATATAGCTTCAAATGCATGCGAAACAAACGAGTTAGCTTCAAATACATGCGAAACACATGATTTAGCTTCAAATCAATGCGAAATAGAAGGCTTAGCTACAAATCCAAGCGAAAAAAATGATTTAGCTTCAAATACTTGCGATATAAATGATATAGCTTCAAACGCATGCGAAACAAACGAGTTAGTTTCAAATCCATGCGACGCAAATGATTTAGCTTCAAATGCTTGCGATATAAGTGATATAGCTTCAAACGCATGCGAAACAAACGATTTAGCTTCAAATTCATTTGGAACACATGGTTTAGCTTAATATTCTTGCGAAACAAATGGTTTAGCTTCAAATACTTTTGATATACATGATTTAGCTTCAACTGCATGCGAAACAAACTTGTTAGCTTCAAACCCAAGCGAAATAAACGATTCAACTTCAAATCAATGCGAAGTAGAAGGCTCATCTTCGAATCCTAACGAAACAGATGGTTTAGCTTCAAATACTTGTGATAAACATGATTTAGCTTCAACTTTATGTCAAACAAATGAGTTAGGTTCAAATCCATGCGAAACACATGATTTAGCTTCAAATACTTGCGATAGAAGTGATATAGATACAAATGCATGCGAAACAAACGAGTTAGCATCAAATCGAAACGAAACACATGATTTCGATTAAAATCAATGCGAAGTAGAAGGCTTGGTTTCAAATCCATGCGAATCAAATGGTTTATCTTCAAATACTTGTGACATGCATGATTTAGCTTCAACTGCATGCGAAAAAAACGAGTTAGATCCAAATCCATGCGTAACACATGATTTAGCTTCAAATCAATGCGAAGTAGAATGCTTATTTTCAAATCGAAGCGAAACACATGATTTATCTTCAAATCAATGCGATGTAGAAGGCTTAGCTTCAAATCAATGCGAAACAAATTGTTTAGCTTCAAATACTTGTGATATACTTGATTTAGCTTCAACTGCAGGCGAAACAAACGAGTTAGCTCCAAATCCATGCGAAACACATGATTTAGCTTCAAATCAATGTGATGTGGAAGGTTTATCTTCGCATGCATGCGAAAGAAATGGTTTAGCTTCAAATAATTGTGATATACATTATTTAGCTACAACTGCTAGCGAGATAAATGAATTGGCTTCAAATCCAAGCGAGACACTTGATTTAGCTTCAAAAACTTGCGACTATAAGTGATATGTCTTCAAATGCAGGCAAAACAAACGAGTAAGATTCAAATCCAATCGAAACACATGATATTGCATCAAATTCATGCGAAACACATGGTTTAGCATAATTTTCATGCGAAACAAATGGTTTAGCTTCCAATTCTTATGATATACATGATTTAGCTTCAACAGCATCCAAAATATACGAGTTAGCTTCAATTCGAAGCGATACATTTGATTTAGCTTCAAATCAATGCGAAGTAGAAGGCTTAGCTGCTAATCCATGCGACAGAAATGATTTAGGTTCAGATAGTTGTGATATAAGTGATATACTTTGAAATGCAGGCGAAACAAATGAGTTAGCTTAAAATCCATGCGAAGCACATGATTTCGCTTCAAATCAAAGCGAAGTAGATGGCTTAGCTTAAAATGCATGCGAAACAAATGATTTACCTTCAAATACTTGAGCTTTAAATGAAATAGCTTCAAATGCAGGCGAAAAAACGAGATTGCTTCAAATCCCTGCGGGACCAATGATATAGCTTCAAATCAATGCAAAAAAAAGATTTAGATTCAAATCATAGAAAAGTAGATGGCTCATCTTCAAATCCATGCGAAACAAATGGTTTAGCTTCAACTACTTGTGATATACATGGTTTAGCTTCAACTGCATGCGTAACGAACGAGTTAGCTTAAAATCCATTCGAAAAACGTAATTTAGCTTCAAATCAATGCCAAGTGGAAGGCTTATCTAAGCATCCATACGAAACAAATGGTTTAGCTTCAAATACTTCTGATGTACATGATTTAGCTTCAACTGCATGCGAAAAAAACGAGTTAGCTTAAAATCCAAGCGAAACACATGATTTAGCTTCAAATCAATGCGATGTAGAAGGCTTAGCTTCAAATCAATGCGAATCGTATGTTTTAGCTTCAGACACTTGTGATATACATGATTTAGCTTCAAGTGCATGCGAAACAAACAAGTTAGCTTCAAATCCATGCGAAACACATGATTTAGCTTGAAATCAATGCGAAGTAGAAGGCTTATCTTCAAATACATGCGAAACACATGATTTAGCTTCAAATAATCGCGTTAGAAATGATATAGCTTCAAATGCATGCGAAACAAACGAGTTAGCTTAAAATCCATTCGAAACACATGGTTTAGATTCAAATCAATGCGAAGTAGAAGACTTAGCTTCAAATCCATGCGAAACAAATGGTTTAGCTTCAAATACTTGTGTTATTCATGATTTAGATTCAGCTGCATGCGAAACAAACGAGTTAGCTTCAAATCCATGCGAAACACATGATTTAGCTTCAAATTCATTCGAAACACATGGTTTAGCACAATATTCTTGCGAAACAAATGTTTCAGCTTCAAATACTTGTGATATACGTGATTTAGCTTCAACTGCATGCGAAACAAACGAGTTAGCTTCAAATCAAAGCGAAACGCATGATTCAGCTTCAAATCAATGCGAAATAGAAGGCTTAGCTACAAATCCATGCGACACAAATGATTTAGCTTCAAATACTTGTGATATACATGATTTAGCTTCAACTGCATGCGAAACAGACTTGTTAGCTTCTAATCCAAGCGAAACAAATGATTCAACTTCAAATCAATGCGAAGTAGAAGGCTCATCTTCGAATCCTCACGAAACAGATGGTTTAGCTTCAAATACTTGTGATATACGTGATTTAGCTTCAACGGCATGCGGAACAAACGAGATAGCTTCAAATCCATGCGAAACACATGATTTAGCTTCAAATTCATTCTAAACACATGGTTTAGCACAATATTCTTGCTAATCAAATGGTTCAGTTTCATATACTTGTGATATACGTGATTTAGCTTCAACTACATGTGAAACAAACGAGTTAGCTTCAAATCCAAGCGAAATGCATGATTCAGCTTCAAATCAATGCGAAGTGGAAGGCTAAGCTTCAAATCCATGCGGAACGAATGATTTAGCTTCAAATACTTGTACACATAAGTGAAATAGCTTCAAATGCATGCGAAACAAACAAGTTTGTTTCAAATCCAAGCGAAATACATGACTTAGTATGAAGTCAACACGAAGTTTAAGGCTCAGATGCAAATCCAAGCGACGCGGATGATTTAGCTTCTCATACTTGTGAATATAAGTGTTATAGCTTGAAATGCAGGCGATACAAATGAGTTAGCTTCAAATCTATGCGAAACACATTATTTATCTTCAAATCAATGCGAAGTAGAAGGCTTAGCTTCAAATCCAAGCGATACAAATTGTTTATCTTCAAATCAATGCGAAGTAGAAGGCGTAGTTTCAAATCCGAGCGAAACAAATGATTCAACTTCAAATCAATGCGAAGTAGAAGGCTCATCTTCGAATCCTCACGAAACAGATGGTTTAGCTTCAAATACTTGTGATATACGTGATTTAGCTTCAACAGCATGCGAAACAAACGAGTTAGCGTCAAATCCAAGCGAAACGCATGATTCAGCTTCAAATCAATGCGAAGTGGAAGGCTTAGCTTCAAATCCATGCGGAACGAATGATTTAGCTTCAAACACTTGCACATATAAGTGATATAGCTTCAAATGCATGCGAAACAAACGAGTTAGCTTCAAATACATGCGAAACACATGATTTAGCTTCAAATCAATGCGAAATAGAAGGCTTAGCTACAAATCCAAGCGAAAAAAATGATTTAGCTTCAAATACTTGCGATATAAATGATATAGCTTCAAACGCATGCGAAACAAACGAGTTAGTTTCAAATCCATGCGACGCAAATGATTTAGCTTCAAATGCTTGCGATATAAGTGATATAGCTTCAAACGCATGCGAAACAAACGATTTAGCTTCAAATTCATTTGGAACACATGGTTTAGCTTAATATTCTTGCGAAACAAATGGTTTAGCTTCAAATACTTTTGATATACATGATTTAGCTTCAACTGCATGCGAAACAAACTTGTTAGCTTCAAACCCAAGCGAAATAAACGATTCAACTTCAAATCAATGCGAAGTAGAAGGCTCATCTTCGAATCCTAACGAAACAGATGGTTTAGCTTCAAATACTTGTGATAAACATGATTTAGCTTCAACTTTATGTCAAACAAATGAGTTAGGTTCAAATCCATGCGAAACACATGATTTAGCTTCAAATACTTGCGATAGAAGTGATATAGATACAAATGCATGCGAAACAAACGAGTTAGCATCAAATCGAAACGAAACACATGATTTCGATTAAAATCAATGCGAAGTAGAAGGCTTGGTTTCAAATCCATGCGAATCAAATGGTTTATCTTCAAATACTTGTGACATGCATGATTTAGCTTCAACTGCATGCGAAAAAAACGAGTTAGATCCAAATCCATGCGTAACACATGATTTAGCTTCAAATCAATGCGAAGTAGAATGCTTATTTTCAAATCGAAGCGAAACACATGATTTATCTTCAAATCAATGCGATGTAGAAGGCTTAGCTTCAAATCAATGCGAAACAAATTGTTTAGCTTCAAATACTTGTGATATACTTGATTTAGCTTCAACTGCAGGCGAAACAAACGAGTTAGCTCCAAATCCATGCGAAACACATGATTTAGCTTCAAATCAATGTGATGTGGAAGGTTTATCTTCGCATGCATGCGAAAGAAATGGTTTAGCTTCAAATAATTGTGATATACATTATTTAGCTACAACTGCTAGCGAGATAAATGAATTGGCTTCAAATCCAAGCGAGACACTTGATTTAGCTTCAAAAACTTGCGACTATAAGTGATATGTCTTCAAATGCAGGCAAAACAAACGAGTAAGATTCAAATCCAATCGAAACACATGATATTGCATCAAATTCATGCGAAACACATGGTTTAGCATAATTTTCATGCGAAACAAATGGTTTAGCTTCCAATTCTTATGATATACATGATTTAGCTTCAACAGCATCCAAAATATACGAGTTAGCTTCAATTCGAAGCGATACATTTGATTTAGCTTCAAATCAATGCGAAGTAGAAGGCTTAGCTGCTAATCCATGCGACAGAAATGATTTAGGTTCAGATAGTTGTGATATAAGTGATATACTTTGAAATGCAGGCGAAACAAATGAGTTAGCTTAAAATCCATGCGAAGCACATGATTTCGCTTCAAATCAAAGCGAAGTAGATGGCTTAGCTTAAAATGCATGCGAAACAAATGATTTACCTTCAAATACTTGAGCTTTAAATGAAATAGCTTCAAATGCAGGCGAAAAAACGAGATTGCTTCAAATCCCTGCGGGACCAATGATATAGCTTCAAATCAATGCAAAAAAAAGATTTAGATTCAAATCATAGAAAAGTAGATGGCTCATCTTCAAATCCATGCGAAACAAATGGTTTAGCTTCAACTACTTGTGATATACATGGTTTAGCTTCAACTGCATGCGTAACGAACGAGTTAGCTTAAAATCCATTCGAAAAACGTAATTTAGCTTCAAATCAATGCCAAGTGGAAGGCTTATCTAAGCATCCATACGAAACAAATGGTTTAGCTTCAAATACTTCTGATGTACATGATTTAGCTTCAACTGCATGCGAAAAAAACGAGTTAGCTTAAAATCCAAGCGAAACACATGATTTAGCTTCAAATCAATGCGATGTAGAAGGCTTAGCTTCAAATCAATGCGAATCGTATGTTTTAGCTTCAAACACTTGTGATATACATGATTTAGCTTCAAGTGCATGCGAAACAAACAAGTTAGCTTCAAATCCATGCGAAACACTTGATTTAGCTTGAAATCAATGCGAAGTAGAAGGCTTATCTTCAAATACATGCGAAACACATGATTTAGCTTCAAATAATCGCGTTAGAAATGATATAGCTTCAAATGCATGCGAAACAAACGAGTTAGCTTAAAATCCATTCGAAACACATGGTTTAGATTCAAATCAATGCGAAGTAGAAGACTTATCTTCAAATACATGCGAAACACATGATTTAGCTTCAAATAATCGCGTTAGAAATGATATAGCTTCAGCTGCATGCGAAACAAACGAGTTAGCTTCAAATCCATGCGAAACACATGATTTAGCTTCAAATTCATTCGTAACACATGGTTTAGCACAATATTCTTGCGAAACAAATGTTTCAGCTTCAAATACTTGTGATATACGTGATTTAGCTTCAACTGCATGCGAAACAAACGAGTTAGCTTCAAATCAAAGCGAAACGCATGATTCAGCTTCAAATCAATGCGAAATAGAAGGCTTAGCTACAAATCCATGCGACACAAATGATTTAGCTTCAAATACTTGTGATATACATGATTTTGCTTCAACTGCATGCGAAACCATCGAGTTAGCTTCAAATCCATGCGAATCACATTATTTAGCTTCAAATTCATTCGGAACACATGGTTTAGCTTAATTTTTTTGCGAAACAAATTGTTTAGCTTCAAATACTTATGATATACATGATTTAGCTTCAACTGCATGCGAAACAAACTTGTTAGCTTCAAATCCAAGCGAAATAAACGATTCAACTTCAAATCAATGCGAAATAGAAGGCTTAGCTACAAATCCATGCGACACAAATGATTTAGCTTCAAATACTTGTGATATACATGATTTAGCTTCAACTGCATGCGAAACAGACTTGTTAGCTTCTAATCCAAGCGAAACAAATGATTCAACTTCAAATCAATGCAAAGTAGAAGGCTCATCTTCGAATCCTCACGAAACAGATGGTTTAGCTTCAAATACTTGTGATATACGTGATTTAGCTTCAACTACATGCGAAACAAACGAGTTAGCTTCAAATCCAAGCGAAACGCATGATTCAGCTTCAAATCAATGCGAAGTGGAAGGCTAAGCTTCAAATCCATGCGGAACGAATGATTTAGCTTCAAATACTTGTACACATAAGTGAAATAGCTTCAAATGCATGCGAAACAAACAAGTTTGTTTCAAATCCAAGCGAAATACATGACTTAGTATGAAGTCAACACGAAGTTTAAGGCTCAGATGCAAATCCAAGCGACGCGGATGATTTAGCTTCACATACTTGTGAATATAAGTGTTATAGCTTGAAATGCAGGCGATACAAATGAGTTAGCTTCAAATCTATGCGAAACACACTATTTATCTTCAAATCAATGCGAAGTAGAAGGCTTAGCTTCAAATCCAAGCGATACAAATTGTTTATCTTCAAATCAATGCGAAGTAGAAGGCGTAGTTTCAAATCCGAGCGAAACAAATGATTCAACTTCAAATCAATGCGAAGTAGAAGGCTCATCTTCGAATCCTCACGAAACAGATGGTTTAGCTTCAAATACTTGTGATATACGTGATTTAGCTTCAACGGCATGCGGAACAAATGAGTTAGCTTCAAATCTATGCGATACACATGATTTAGCTTCAAATCAATGCGAAGTAGAAGGCTTGGCTTCAAATCCAAGCGAAACACATGATTTAGTTTCAAATCAATGCAAGGAGAAGGTTTAGCTTCAAATCCATGCGAAACAAGTGATTTAGCTTCAAATACTTGTGATATACATGATTTAGCTTCAACAGCATGCGAAACAAACGATTTAGCATCAAATCCATGCGAAACACATGATTTAGCTTCAAATGAATGCGAAACAAATGGTTTTGCTTCAAACACCTGTGATATACATGATTTTGCTTCAACTGCATGCGAACCAAACGAGTTAGCTTTAAATCCATGCGAAACACATGATTTAGCTTCAAATCCATGCGAAACACATGATTTAGCTTCAAATCAATGCGAAGTAGAAGGCTGATCTTCGAATCCATGCGAAACAGATTTTTTAGCTTCAAATACTTTTGATATACATGATTTAGCTACAACTTCATGTGAAACAAATGAGTTAGCTTCAAATCCATGCGAAACAAATGAGTTAGCTTCAAATCCATGCGAAACACATGATTTAGCTTAAAATCAATGCGAAGGAGAAGGCTTATCTTCGAATCCAAGCGAAACAAATGGTTTAGCTTCAAACACTTGTGATATACATGATTTAGCTTCAACTGCATGCGAAACCATCGAGTTAGCTTCAAATCCATGCGAATCACATTATTTAGCTTCAAATTCATTCGGAACACATGGTTTAGCTTAATTTTTTTGCGAAACAAATTGTTTAGCTTCAAATACTTATGATATACATGATTTAGCTTGAACTGCATGCGAAACAAACTTGTTAGCTTCAAATCCAAGCGAAATAAACGATTCAACTTCAAATCAATGCGAAGTAGAAGGCTCATCTTCGAATCCATGCGAAACAGATGGTTTAGCTTCAAATACTTGTGATAAACATGATTTAGATTCAACTTTATGTCAAACAAATGAGTTAGGTTCAAATCCATGCGAAACCTATGATTTAGCTTCAAATACTTGCGATAGAAGTGATATAGATACAAATGCATGCGAAACAAACGAGTTAGCATCAAATCGAAACGAAACACATGATTTCGATTAAAATCAATGCGAAGTAGAAGGCTTGGTTTCAAATCCATGCGAATCAAATGGTTTATCTTCAAATACTTGTGACATGCATGATTTAGCTTCAACTGCATGCGAAAAAAACGAGTTAGATCCAAATCCATGCGTAACACATGATTTAGCTTCAAATCAATGCGAAGTAGAATGCTTATTTTCAAATCGAAGCGAAACACATGATTTATCTTCAAATCAATGCGATGTAGAAGGCTTAGCTTCAAATCAATGCGAAACAAATTGTTTAGCTTCAAATACTTGTGATATACTTGATTTAGCTTCAACTGCAGGCGAAACAAACGAGTTAGCTCCAAATCCATGCGAAACACATGATTTAGCTTCAAATCAATGTGATGTGGAAGGTTTATCTTCGCATGCATGCGAAAGAAATGGTTTAGCTTCAAATAATTGTGATATACATTATTTAGCTACAACTGCTAGCGAGATAAATGAATTGGCTTCAAATCCAAGCGAGACACTTGATTTAGCTTCAAAAACTTGCGACTATAAGTGATATGTCTTCAAATGCAGGCAAAACAAACGAGTAAGATTCAAATCCAATCGAAACACATGATATTGCATCAAATTCATGCGAAACACATGGTTTAGCATAATTTTCATGCGAAACAAATGGTTTAGCTTCCAATTCTTATGATATACATGATTTAGCTTCAACAGCATCCAAAATATACGAGTTAGCTTCAATTCGAAGCGATACATTTGATTTAGCTTCAAATCAATGCGAAGTAGTAGGCTTAGCTGCTAATCCATGCGACAGAAATGATTTAGGTTCAGATAGTTGCGATATAAGTGATATACTTTGAAATGCAGGCGAAACAAATGAGTTAGCTTAAAATCCATGCGAAGCACATGATTTCGCTTCAAATCAAAGCGAAGTAGATGGCTTAGCTTAAAATGCATGCGAAACAAATGATTTACCTTCAAATACTTGAGCTTTAAATGAAATAGCTTCAAATGCAGGCGAAAAAACGAGATTGCTTCAAATCCCTGCGGGACCAATGATATAGCTTCAAATCAATGCAAAAAAAAGATTTAGATTCAAATCATAGAAAAGTAGATGGCTCATCTTCAAATCCATGCGAAACAAATGGTTTAGCTTCAACTACTTGTGATATACATGGTTTAGCTTCAACTGCATGCGTAACGAACGAGTTAGCTTAAAATCCATTCGAAAAACGTAATTTAGCTTCAAATCAATGCCAAGTGGAAGGCTTATCTAAGCATCCATACGAAACAAATGGTTTAGCTTCAAATACTTCTGATGTACATGATTTAGCTTCAACTGCATGCGAAAAAAACGAGTTACCTTAAAATCCAAGCGAAACACATGATTTAGCTTCAAATCAATGCGAAGTAGAAGGCGTAGTTTCAAATCCGAGCGAAACAAATGATTCAACTTCAAATCAATGCGAAGTAGAAGGCTCATCTTCGAATCCTCACGAAACAGATGGTTTAGCTTCAAATACTTGTGATATACGTGATTTAGCTTCAACGGCATGCGGAACAAACGAGTTAGCTTCAAATCTATGCGATACACATGATTTAGCTTCAAATCAATGCGAAGTAGAAGGCTTGGCTTCAAATCCAAGCGAAACACATGATATAGTTTCAAATCAATGCAAGGAGAAGGTTTAGCTTCAAATCCATGCGAAACAAGTGATTTAGCTTCAAATACTTGTGATATACATGATTTAGCTTCAACAGCATGCGAAACAAACGATTTAGCATCAAATCCATGCGAAACACATGATTTAGCTTCAAATGAATGCGAAACAAATGGTTTTGCTTCAAACACCTGTGATATACATGATTTTGCTTCAACTGCATGCGAACCAAACGAGTTAGCTTTAAATCCATGCGAAACACATGATTTAGCTTCAAATCCATGCGAAACACATGATTTAGCTTCAAATCAATGCGAAGTAGAAGGCTGATCTTCGAATCCATGCGAAACAGATTTTTTAGCTTCAAATACTTTTGATATACATGATTTAGCTACAACTTCATGTGAAACAAATGAGTTAGCTTCAAATCCATGCGAAACACACGATTTAGCTCCAAATCAATGCGATGTAGAAGGCTTAGCATTAAATCCATGGGAATCTAATGGTTTAGCTTCAAATACTTGTGATATACATGATTTAGCTTCAACTGCATGTGAAACAAACGAGTTAGCTTCAAATCCATGCGAAACACATGATTTAGCTTCAAATCAATGCGAAGTAGAAGGCTGATCTTCGAATCCATGCGAAACAGATTGTTTAGCTTGAAATACTTGTGATATACATGATTTAGCTTCAACTTCATGTGAAACAAATGAGTTAGCTTCAAATCGATGCGAAACACATGATTTAGCTTAAAATCAATGCGAAGGAGAAGGCTTATCTTCGAACCCAAGCGAAACAAATGGTTTAGCTTCAAATACTTGTGATATACATGATTTAGCTTCAACTGCATGCGAAACCATCGAGTTAGCTTCAAATCCATGCGAATCACATTATTTAGCTTCAAATTCATTCGGAACACATGGTTTAGCTTAATTTTTTTGCGAAACAAATTGTTTAGCTTCAAATACTTATGATATACATGATTTAGCTTGAACTGCATGCGAAACAAACTTGTTAGCTTCAAATCCAAGCGAAATAAACGATTCAACTTCAAATCAATGCGAAGTAGAAGGCTCATCTTCGAATCCATGCGAAACAGATGGTTTAGCTTCAAATACTTGTGATAAACATGATTTAGCTTCAACTTTATGTCAAACAAATGAGTTAGGTTCAAATCCATGCGAAACACATGATTTAGCTTCAAATACTTGCGATAGAAGTGATATAGATACAAATGCATGCGAAACAAACGAGTTAGCATCAAATCGAAACGAAACACATGATTTCGATTAAAATCAATGCGATGTAGAAGGCTTGGTTTCAAATCCATGCGAATCAAATGGTTTATCTTCAAATACTTGTGACATGCATGATTTAGCTTCAACTGCATGCGAAAAAAACGAGTTAGATCCAAATCCATGCGTAACACATGATTTAGCTTCAAATCAATGCGAAGTAGAATGCTTATTTTCAAATCGAAGCGAAACACATGATTTATCTTCAAATCAATGCGATGTAGAAGGCTTAGCTTCAAATCAATGCGAAACAAATTGTTTAGCTTCAAATACTTGTGATATACTTGATTTAGCTTCAACTGCAGGCGAAACAAACGAGTTAGCTCCAAATCCATGCGATACACATGATTTAGCTTCAAATCAATGTGATGTGGAAGGTTTATCTTCGCATGCATGCGAAAGAAATGGTTTAGCTTCAAATAATTGTGATATACATTATTTAGCTACAACTGCTAGCGAGATAAATGAATTGGCTTCAAATCCAAGCGAGACACTTGATTTAGCTTCAAAAACTTGCGACTATAAGTGATATGTCTTCAAATGCAGGCAAAACAAACGAGTAAGATTCAAATCCAATCGAAACACATGATATTGCATCAAATTCATGCGAAACACATGGTTTAGCATAATTTTCATGCGAAACAAATGGTTTAGCTTCCAATTCTTATGATATACATGATTTAGCTTCAACAGCATCCAAAATATACGAGTTAGCTTCAATTCGAAGCGATACATTTGATTTAGCTTCAAATCAATGCGAAGTAGAAGGCTTAGCTGCTAATCCATGCGACAGAAATGATTTAGGTTCAGATAGTTGTGATATAAGTGATATACTTTGAAATGCAGGCGAAACAAATGAGTTAGCTTAAAATCCATGCGAAGCACATGATTTCGCTTCAAATCAAAGCGAAGTAGATGGCTTAGCTTAAAATGCATGCGAAACAAATGATTTACCTTCAAATACTTGAGCTTTAAATGAAATAGCTCAAATGCAGGCGAAAAAACGAGATTGCTTCAAATCCCTGCGGGACCAATGATATAGCTTCAAATCAATGCAAAAAAAAGATTTAGATTCAAATCATAGAAAAGTAGATGGCTCATCTTCAAATCCATGCGAAACAAATGGTTTAGCTTCAACTACTTGTGATATACATGGTTTAGCTTCAACTGCATGCGTAACGAACGAGTTAGCTTGAAATCCATTCGAAAAACGTAATTTAGCTTCAAATCAATGCCAAGTGGAAGGCTTATCTAAGCATCCATACGAAACAAATGGTTTAGCTTCAAATACTTCTGATGTACATGATTTAGCTTCAACTGCATGCGAAAAAAACGAGTTAGCTTAAAATCCAAGCGAAACACATGATTTAGCTTCAAATCAATGCGATGTAGAAGGCTTAGCTTCAAATCAATGCGAATCGTATGTTTTAGCTTCAAACACTTGTGATATACATGATTTAGCTTCAAGTGCATGCGAAACAAACAAGTTAGCTTCAAATCCATGCGAAACACATGATTTAGCTTGAAATCAATGCGAAGTAGAAGGCTTATCTTCAAATACATGCGAAACACATGATTTAGCTTCAAATAATCGCGTTAGAAATGATATAGCTTCAAATGCATGCGAAACAAACGAGTTAGCTTAAAATCCATTCGAAACACATGGTTTAGATTCAAATCAATGCGAAGTAGAAGACTTAGCTTCAAATCCATGCGAAACAAATGGTTTAGCTTCAAATACTTGTGTTATTCATGATTTAGATTCAGCTGCATGCGAAACAAACGAGTTAGCTTCAAATCCATGCGAAACACATGATTTAGCTTCAAATTCATTCGAAACACATGGTTTAGCACAATATTCTTGCTAATCAAATGGTTCAGTTTCATATACTTGTGATATACGTGATTTAGCTTCAACTACATGTGAAACAAACGAGTTAGCTTCAAATCCAAGCGAAATGCATGATTCAGCTTCAAATCAATGCGAAGTGGAAGGCTAAGCTTCAAATCCATGCGGAACGAATG
Organism: Megalopta genalis; assembly: GCF_051020955.1. Lineage (NCBI taxonomy): Eukaryota > Metazoa > Arthropoda > Insecta > Hymenoptera > Halictidae > Megalopta > Megalopta genalis. Next base: position 28,224 of record NW_027477005.1, on the reverse strand, counting down.
ATTTAGCTTCAAATACTTGTACACATAAGTGAAATAGCTTCAAATGCATGCGAAACAAACAAGTTTGTTTCAAATCCAAGCGAAATACATGACTTAGTATGAAGTCAACACGAAGTTTAAGGCTCAGATGCAAATCCAAGCGACGCGGATGATTTAGCTTCTCATACTTGTGAATATAAGTGTTATAGCTTGAAATGCAGGCGATACAAATGAGTTAGCTTCAAATCTATGCGAAACACATTATTTATCTTCAAATCAATGCGAAGTAGAAGGCTTAGCTTCAAATCCAAGCGATACAAATTGTTTATCTTCAAATCAATGCGAAGTAGAAGGCGTAGTTTCAAATCCGAGCGAAACAAATGATTCAACTTCAAATCAATGCGAAGTAGAAGGCTCATCTTCGAATCCTCACGAAACAGATGGTTTAGCTTCAAATACTTGTGATATACGTGATTTAGCTTCAACAGCATGCGAAACAAACGAGTTAGCGTCAAATCCAAGCGAAACGCATGATTCAGCTTCAAATCAATGCGAAGTGGAAGGCTTAGCTTCAAATCCATGCGGAACAAATGATTTAGCTTCAAACACTTGCACATATAAGTGATATAGCTTCAAATGCATGCGAAACAAACGAGTTAGCTTCAAATACATGCGAAACACATGATTTAGCTTCAAATCAATGCGAAATAGAAGGCTTAGCTACAAATCCAAGCGAAAAAAATGATTTAGCTTCAAATACTTGCGATATAAATGATATAGCTTCAAACGCATGCGAAACAAACGAGTTAGTTTCAAATCCATGCGACGCAAATGATTTAGCTTCAAATGCTTGCGATATAAGTGATATAGCTTCAAACGCATGCGAAACAAACGATTTAGCTTCAAATTCATTTGGAACACATGGTTTAGCTTAATATTCTTGCGAAACAAATGGTTTAGCTTCAAATACTTTTGATATACATGATTTAGCTTCAACTGCATGCGAAACAAACTTGTTAGCTTCAAACCCAAGCGAAATAAACGATTCAACTTCAAATCAATGCGAAGTAGAAGGCTCATCTTCGAATCCTAACGAAACAGATGGTTTAGCTTCAAATACTTGTGATAAACATGATTTAGCTTCAACTTTATGTCAAACAAATGAGTTAGGTTCAAATCCATGCGAAACACATGATTTAGCTTCAAATACTTGCGATAGAAGTGATATAGATACAAATGCATGCGAAACAAACGAGTTAGCATCAAATCGAAACGAAACACATGATTTCGATTAAAATCAATGCGAAGTAGAAGGCTTGGTTTCAAATCCATGCGAATCAAATGGTTTATCTTCAAATACTTGTGACATGCATGATTTAGCTTCAACTGCATGCGAAAAAAACGAGTTAGATCCAAATCCATGCGTAACACATGATTTAGCTTCAAATCAATGCGAAGTAGAATGCTTATTTTCAAATCGAAGCGAAACACATGATTTATCTTCAAATCAATGCGATGTAGAAGGCTTAGCTTCAAATCAATGCGAAACAAATTGTTTAGCTTCAAATACTTGTGATATACTTGATTTAGCTTCAACTGCAGGCGAAACAAACGAGTTAGCTCCAAATCCATGCGAAACACATGATTTAGCTTCAAATCAATGTGATGTGGAAGGTTTATCTTCGCATGCATGCGAAAGATATGGTTTAGCTTCAAATAATTGTGATATACATTATTTAGCTACAACTGCTAGCGAGATAAATGAATTGGCTTCAAATCCAAGCGAGACACTTGATTTAGCTTCAAAAACTTGCGACTATAAGTGATATGTCTTCAAATGCAGGCAAAACAAACGAGTAAGATTCAAATCCAATCGAAACACATGATATTGCATCAAATTCATGCGAAACACATGGTTTAGCATAATTTTCATGCGAAACAAATGGTTTAGCTTCCAATTCTTATGATATACATGATTTAGCTTCAACAGCATCCAAAATATACGAGTTAGCTTCAATTCGAAGCGATACATTTGATTTAGCTTCAAATCAATGCGAAGTAGAAGGCTTAGCTGCTAATCCATGCGACAGAAATGATTTAGGTTCAGATAGTTGTGATATAAGTGATATACTTTGAAATGCAGGCGAAACAAATGAGTTAGCTTAAAATCCATGCGAAGCACATGATTTCGCTTCAAATCAAAGCGAAGTAGATGGCTTAGCTTAAAATGCATGCGAAACAAATGATTTACCTTCAAATACTTGAGCTTTAAATGAAATAGCTTCAAATGCAGGCGAAAAAACGAGATTGCTTCAAATCCCTGCGGGACCAATGATATAGCTTCAAATCAATGCAAAAAAAAGATTTAGATTCAAATCATAGAAAAGTAGATGGCTCATCTTCAAATCCATGCGAAACAAATGGTTTAGCTTCAACTACTTGTGATATACATGGTTTAGCTTCAACTGCATGCGTAACGAACGAGTTAGCTTAAAATCCATTCGAAAAACGTAATTTAGCTTCAAATCAATGCCAAGTGGAAGGCTTATCTAAGCATCCATACGAAACAAATGGTTTAGCTTCAAATACTTCTGATGTACATGATTTAGCTTCAACTGCATGCGAAAAAAACGAGTTAGCTTAAAATCCAAGCGAAACACATGATTTAGCTTCAAATCAATGCGATGTAGAAGGCTTAGCTTCAAATCAATGCGAATCGTATGTTTTAGCTTCAAACACTTGTGATATACATGATTTAGCTTCAAGTGCATGCGAAACAAACAAGTTAGCTTCAAATCCATGCGAAACACATGATTTAGCTTGAAATCAATGCGAAGTAGAAGGCTTATCTTCAAATACATGCGAAACACATGATTTAGCTTCAAATAATCGCGTTAGAAATGATATAGCTTCAAATGCATGCGAAACAAACGAGTTAGCTTAAAATCCATTCGAAACACATGGTTTAGATTCAAATCAATGCGAAGTAGAAGACTTAGCTTCAAATCCATGCGAAACAAATGGTTTAGCTTCAAATACTTGTGTTATTCATGATTTAGATTCAGCTGCATGCGAAACAAACGAGTTAGCTTCAAATCCATGCGAAACACATGATTTAGCTTCAAATTCATTCGAAACACATGGTTTAGCACAATATTCTTGCTAATCAAATGGTTCAGTTTCATATACTTGTGATATACGTGATTTAGCTTCAACTACATGTGAAACAAACGAGTTAGCTTCAAATCCAAGCGAAATGCATGATTCAGCTTCAAATCAATGCGAAGTGGAAGGCTAAGCTTCAAATCCATGCGGAACGAATGATTTAGCTTCAAATACTTGTACACATAAGTGAAATAGCTTCAAATGCATGCGAAACAAACAAGTTTGTTTCAAATCCAAGCGAAATACATGACTTAGTATGAAGTCAACACGAAGTTTAAGGCTCAGATGCAAATCCAAGCGACGCGGATGATTTAGCTTCTCATACTTGTGAATATAAGTGTTATAGCTTGAAATGCAGGCGATACAAATGAGTTAGCTTCAAATCTATGCGAAACACATTATTTATCTTCAAATCAATGCGAAGTAGAAGGCTTAGCTTCAAATCCAAGCGATACAAATTGTTTATCTTCAAATCAATGCGAAGTAGAAGGCGTAGTTTCAAATCCGTGCGAAACAAATGATTCAACTTCAAATCAATGCGAAGTAGAAGGCTCATCTTCGAATCCTCACGAAACAGATGGTTTAGCTTCAAATACTTGTGATATACGTGATTTAGCTTCAACAGCATGCGAAACAAACGAGTTAGCATCAAATCCAAGCGAAACGCATGATTCAGCTTCAAATCAATGCGAAGTGGAAGGCTTAGCTTCAAATCCATGCGGAACGAATGATTTAGCTTCAAACACTTGCACATATAAGTGATATAGCTTCAAATGCATGCGAAACAAACGAGTTAGCTTCAAATACATGCGAAACACATGATTTAGCTTCAAATCAATGCGAAATAGAAGGCTTAGCTACAAATCCAAGCGAAAAAAATGATTTAGCTTCAAATACTTGCGATATAAATGATATAGCTTCAAACGCATGCGAAACAAACGAGTTAGTTTCAAATCCATTCGACGCAAATGATTTAGCTTCAAATGCTTGCGATATAAGTGATATAGCTTCAAACGCATGCGAAACAAACGATTTAGCTTCAAATCCATGCGAAACACATGATTTCGATTCAAATCAATGCGAAGTAGAATGCTCAGCTTCAAATCCATGCGAAACACATGATTTAGATTCATATCAACACGAAGTAGGAGGCGTATCTTCGAATCCATGCGAAACAAATGGTTCAGCTTCAAATACTTGTAATATACATGATTTAGCTTCAACTGCATGTAAAAAAGATGTGGTAGCTTCAAATTCCAGCGAAACACATGATTCAGCTTCAAATCAATGCGAAGTAGAAGTTTTATCTTCAAATCAATGCGAAACAAGTGATTTACCTTCAAATACTTGCGATATAAATGATTTAGCTTCAAACCATTGCGAAGTAGAAGGCTTAGCTTCAAATCCATGCGAAATAGAAGGCTTACTTACAAATCCATGCGATTCAAATGGTTTAGTTTCAAATACTTGTGATATACATGATTTAGCGTCAACTGCATGCGATATAAACGAGGTAGCTGCAAATCAATGCGAAACACATGATTTAGCTTCAAATTCATTTGGAACACATGGTTTAGCTTAATATTCTTGCGAAACAAATGGTTTAGCTTCAAATACTTTTGATATACATGATTTAGCTTCAACTGCATGCGAAACAAACTTGTTAGCTTCAAACCCAAGCGAAACAAATGATTCAACTTCAAATCAATGCGAAGTAGAAGGCTCATCTTCGAATCCTAACGAAACAGATGGTTTAGCTTCAAATACTTGTGGTATACGTGATTTAGCTTCAACAGCGTGCGAAACAAACGCGTTAGCTTCAAATACATGCGAAACACATGATTTAGCATCAAATCAATGCGAAGTAAGAAGGCTTAGCATCAAATCCATGCGAAATAAATGAGTTAGCTTCAAATACTTGTGATATATATGAAATAGCTTGAAATGCATGCGAAACAAACGAGTTTGCTTCAAATCCAAGCGATAAACATGACTTAGTATGAAGTCAACGCGAAGTTTAAGGCTCAGTTTCAAATCCAAGCGAAGCGAATAATTTAACTTCACATACTTGTGAATATAAGTGTTATAGCTTGAAATTGCAGACGAAACAAATGAGTTAGCTTCAAATCCATGCGAAACACATGATTTAGCTTAAAATCAATGCGAAGGAGAAGGCTTATCTTCGAATCCAAGCGAAACAAATGGTTTAGCTTCAAATACTTGTGATATACATGATTTAGCTTCAACTGCATGCGAAACAAACTTGTTAGCTTCAAATCCAAGCGAAATAAACGATTCAACTTCAAATCAATGCGAAGTAGAAGGCTCATCTTCGAATCCATGCGAAACAGATGGTTTAGCTTCAAATACTTGTGATAAACATGATTTAGCTTCAACTTCATGTCAAACAAATGAGTTAGGTTCAAATCCATGCGAAACACATGATTTAGCTTCAAATACTTGCGATAGAAGTGATATAGATACAAATGCATGCGAAACAAACGAGTTAGCATCAAATCGAAACGAAACACATGATTTCGATTAAAATCAATGCGAAGTAGAAGGCTTGGTTTCAAATCCATGCGAATCAAATGGTTTATCTTCAAATACTTGTGACATGCATGATTTAGCTTCAACTGCATGCGAAAAAAACGAGTTAGATCCAAATCCATGCGTAACACATGATTTAGCTTCAAATCAATGCGAAGTAGAATGCTTATTTTCAAATCGAAGCGAAACACATGATTTATCTTCAAATCAATGCGATGTAGAAGGCTTAGCTTCAAATCAATGCGAAACAAATTGTTTAGCTTCAAATACTTGTGATATACTTGATTTAGCTTCAACTGCAGGCGAAACAAACGAGTTAGCTCCAAATCCATGCGAAACACATGATTTAGCTTCAAATCAATGTGATGTGGAAGGTTTATCTTCGCATGCATGCGAAAGAAATGGTTTAGCTTCAAATAATTGTGATATACATTATTTAGCTACAACTGCTAGCGAGATAAATGAATTGGCTTCAAATCCAAGCGAGACGCTTGATTTAGCTTCAAAAACTTGCGACTATAAGTGATATGTCTTCAAATGCAGGCAAAACAAACGAGTAAGATTCAAATCCAATCGAAACACATGATATTGCATCAAATTCATGCGAAACACATGGTTTAGCATAATTTTCATGCGAAACAAATGGTTTAGCTTCCAATTCTTATGATATACATGATTTAGCTTCAACAGCATCCAAAATATACGAGTTAGCTTCAATTCGAAGCGATACATTTGATTTAGCTTCAAATCAATGCGAAGTAGTAGGCTTAGCTGCTAATCCATGCGACAGAAATGATTTAGGTTCAGATAGTTGCGATATAAGTGATATACTTTGAAATGCAGGCGAAACAAATGAGTTAGCTTAAAATCCATGCGAAGCACATGATTTCGCTTCAAATCAAAGCGAAGTAGATGGCTTAGCTTAAAATGCATGCGAAACAAATGATTTACCTTCAAATACTTGAGCTTTAAATGAAATAGCTTCAAATGCAGGCGAAAAAACGAGATTGCTTCAAATCCCTGCGGGACCAATGATATAGCTTCAAATCAATGCAAAAAAAAGATTTAGATTCAAATCATAGAAAAGTAGATGGCTCATCTTCAAATCCATGCGAAACAAATGGTTTAGCTTCAACTACTTGTGATATACATGGTTTAGCTTCAACTGCATGCGTAACGAACGAGTTAGCTTAAAATCCATTCGAAAAACGTAATTTAGCTTCAAATCAATGCCAAGTGGAAGGCTTATGTAAGCATCCATACGAAACAAATGGTTTAGCTTCAAATACTTCTGATGTACATGATTTAGCTTCAACTGCATGCGAAAAAAACGAGTTAGCTTAAAATCCAAGCGAAACACATGATTTAGCTTCAAATCAATGCGATGTAGAAGGCTTAGCTTCAAATCAATGCGAATCGTATGTTTTAGCTTCAAACACTTGTGATATACATGATTTAGCTTCAAGTGCATGCGAAACAAACAAGTTAGCTTCAAATCCATGCGAAACACATGATTTAGCTTGAAATCAATGCGAAGTAGAAGGCTTATCTTCAAATACATGCGAAACACATGATTTAGCTTCAAATAATCGCGTTAGAAATGATATAGCTTCAAATGCATGCGAAACAAACGAGTTAGCTTAAAATCCATTCGAAACACATGGTTTAGATTCAAATCAATGCGAAGTAGAAGACTTAGCTTCAAATCCATGCGAAACAAATGGTTTAGCTTCAAATACTTGTGTTATTCATGATTTAGATTCAGCTGCATGCGAAACAAACGAGTTAGCTTCAAATCCATGCGAAACACATGATTTAGCTTCAAATTCATTCGAAACACGTGGTTTAGCACAATATTCTTGCGAAACAAATGTTTCAGCTTCAAATACTTGTGATATACGTGATTTAGCTTCAACTGCATGCGAAACAAACGAGTTAGCTTCAAATCAAAGCGAAACGCATGATTCAGCTTCAAATCAATGCGAAATAGAAGGCTTAGCTACAAATCCATGCGACACAAATGATTTAGCTTCAAATACTTGTGATATACATGATTTAGCTTCAACTGCATGCGAAACAGACTTGTTAGCTTCTAATCCAAGCGAAACAAATGATTCAACTTCAAATCAATGCGAAGTAGAAGGCTCATCTTCGAATCCTCACGAAACAGATGGTTTAGCTTGAAATACTTGTGATATACGTGATTTAGCTTCAACGGCATGCGGAACAAACGAGATAGCTTCAAATTCATGCGAAACACATGATTTAGCTTCAAATTCATTCTAAACACATGGTTTAGCACAATATTCTTGCTAATCAAATGGTTCAGTTTCAAATACTTGTGATATACGTGATTTAGCTTCAACTACATGTGAAACAAACGAGTTAGCTTCAAATCCAAGCGAAATGCATGATTCAGCTTCAAATCAATGCGAAGTGGAAGGCTAAGCTTCAAATCCATGCGGAACGAATGATTTAGCTTCAAATACTTGTACACATAAGTGAAATAGCTTCAAATGCATGCGAAACAAACAAGTTTGTTTCAAATCCAAGCGAAATACATGACTTAGTATGAAGTCAACACGAAGTTTAAGGCTCAGATGCAAATCCAAGCGACGCGGATGATTTAGCTTCACATACTTGTGAATATAAGTGTTATAGCTTGAAATGCAGGCGATACAAATGAGTTAGCTTCAAATCTATGCGAAACACATTATTTATCTTCAAATCAATGCGAAGTAGAAGGCTTAGCTTCAAATCCAAGCGATACAAATTGTTTATCTTCAAATCAATGCGAAGTAGAAGGCGTAGTTTCAAATCCGAGCGAAACAAATGATTCAACTTCAAATCAATGCGAAGTAGAAGGCTCATCTTCGAATCCTCACGAAACAGATGGTTTAGCTTCAAATACTTGTGATATACGTGATTTAGCTTCAACAGCATGCGAAACAAACGAGTTAGCTTCAAATCCAAGCGAAACGCATGATTCAGCTTCAAATCAATGCGAAGTGGAAGGCTTAGCTTCAAATCCATGCGGAACGAATGATTTAGCTTCAAACACTTGCACATATAAGTGATATAGCTTCAAATGCATGCGAAACAAACGAGTTAGCTTCAAATACATGCGAAACACATGATTTAGCTTCAAATCAATGCGAAATAGAAGGCTTAGCTACAAATCCAAGCGAAAAAAATGATTTAGCTTCAAATACTTGAGATATAAATGATATAGCTTCAAACGCATGCGAAACAAACGAGTTAGTTTCAAATCCATGCGACGCAAATGATTTAGCTTCAAATGCTTGCGATATAAGTGGTATAGCTTCAAACGCATGCGAAACAAACGATTTAGCTTCAAATCCATGCGAAACACATGATTTCGATTCAAATCAATGCGAAGTAGAATGCTCAGCTTCAAATCCATGCGAAACACATGATTTAGATTCAAATCAACACGAAGTAGGAGGCGTATCTTCGAATCCATGCGAAACAAATGGTTCAGCTTCAAATACTTGTAATATACATGATTTAGCTTCAACTGCATGTAAAAAAGATGTGGTAGCTTCAAATTCCTGCGAAACACATGATTCAGCTTCAAATCAATGCGAAGTAGAAGTTTTATCTTCAAATCAATGCGAAACAAGTGATTTACCTTCAAATACTTGCGATATAAATGATTTAGCTTCAAACCATTGCGAAGTAGAAGGCTTAGCTTCAAATCCATGCGAAATAGAAGGCTTACTTACAAATCCATGCGATTCAAATGGTTTAGTTTCAAATACTTGTGATATACATGATTTAGCGTCAACTGCATGCGATATAAACGAGGTAGCTGCAAATCAATGCGAAACACATGATTTAGCTTCAAATTCATTTGGAACACATGGTTTAGCTTAATATTCTTGCGAAACAAATGGTTTAGCTTCAAATACTTTTGATATACATAATTTAGCTTCAACTGCATGCGAAACAAACTTGTTAGCTTCAAATCCAAGCGAAACAAATGATTCAACTTCAAATCAATGCGAAGTAGAAGGCTCATCTTCGAATCCTAACGAAACAGATGGTTTAGCTTCAAATACTTATGGTATACGTGATTTAGCTTCAACAGCGTGCGAAACAAACGCGTTAGCTTCAAATACATGCGAAACACATGATTAAGCATCAAATCAATGCGAAGTAAGAAGGCTTAGCATCAAATCCAGGCGAAATAAATGAGTTAGCTTCAAATACTTGTGATATATATGAAATAGCTTGAAATGCATGCGAAACAAACGAGTTTGCTTCAAATCCAAGCGATAAACATGACTTAGTATGAAGTCAACGCGAAGTTTAAGGCTCAGTTTCAAATCCAAGCGAAGCGAATAATTTAACTTCACATACTTGTGAATATAAGTGTTATAGCTTGAAATTGCAGACGAAACAAACGAGTTAGCTTCAAATCTATGCGATACACATGATTTAGCTTCAAATCAATGCGAAGTAGAAGGCTTGGCTTCAAATCCAAGCGAAACACATGATTTAGTTTCAAATCAATGCAAGGAGAAGGTTTAGCTTCAAATCCATGCGAAACAAGTGATTTAGCTTCAAATACTTGTGATATACATGATTTAGCTTCAACAGCATGCGAAACAAACGATTTAGCATCAAATCCGTGCGAAACACATGATTTAGCTTCAAATGAATGCGAAACAAATGGTTTTGCTTCAAACACCTGTGATATACATGATTTTGCTTCAACTGCATGCGAACCAAACGAGTTAGCTTTAAATCCATGCGAAACACATGATTTAGCTTCAAATCCATGCGAAACACATGATTTAGCTTCAAATCAATGCGAAGTAGAAGGCTGATCTTCGAATCCATGCGAAACAGATTTTTTAGCTTCAAATACTTTTGATATACATGATTTAGCTTCAACTTCATGTGAAACAAATGAGTTAGCTTCAAATCCATGCGAAACACACGATTTAGCTCCAAATCAATGCGATGTAGAAGGCTTAGCATTAAATCCATGGGAATCTAATGGTTTAGCTTCAAATACTTGTGATATACATGATTTAGCTTCAACTGCAAGGGGAACAAACGAGTTTGCTTCAAATCCATGCGAAACACATGATTTAGCTTCAAATCAATGCGAAGTAGAAGGCTGATCTTCGAATCCATGCGAAACAGATTGTTTAGCTTGAAATACTTGTGATATACGTGATTTAGCTTCAACGGCATGCGGAACAAACGAGATAGCTTCAAATTCATGCGAAACACATGATTTAGCTTCAAATTCATTCTAAACACATGGTTTAGCACAATATTCTTGCTAATCAAATGGTTCAGTTTCAAATACTTGTGATATACGTGATTTAGCTTCAACTACATGTGAAACAAACGAGGTAGCTTCAAATCCAAGCGAAATGCATGATTCAGCTTCAAATCAATGCGAAGTGGAAGGCTAAGCTTCAAATCCATGCGGAACGAATGATTTAGCTTCAAATACTTGTACACATAAGTGAAATAGCTTCAAATGCATGCGAAACAAACAAGTTTGTTTCAAATCCAAGCGAAATACATGACTTAGTATGAAGTCAACACGAAGTTTAAGGCTCAGATGCAAATCCAAGCGACGCGGATGATTTAGCTTCACATACTTGTGAATATAAGTGTTATAGCTTGAAATGCAGGCGATACAAATGAGTTAGCTTCAAATCTATGCGAAACACATTATTTATCTTCAAATCAATGCGAAGTAGAAGGCTTAGCTTCAAATCCAAGCGATACAAATTGTTTATCTTCAAATCAATGCGAAGTAGAAGGCGTAGTTTCAAATCCGAGCGAAACAAATGATTCAACTTCAAATCAATGCGAAGTAGAAGGCTCATCTTCGAATCCTCACGAAACAGATGGTTTAGCTTCAAATACTTGTGATATACGTGATTTAGCTTCAACAGCATGCGAAACAAACGAGTTAGCTTCAAATCCAAGCGAAACGCATGATTCAGCTTCAAATCAATGCGAAGTGGAAGGCTTAGCTTCAAATCCATGCGGAACGAATGATTTAGCTTCAAACACTTGCACATATAAGTGATATAGCTTCAAATGCATGCGAAACAAACGAGTTAGCTTCAAATACATGCGAAACACATGATTTAGCTTCAAATCAATGCGAAATAGAAGGCTTAGCTACAAATCCAAGCGAAAAAAATGATTTAGCTTCAAATACTTGAGATATAAATGATATAGCTTCAAACGCATGCGAAACAAACAAGTTAGTTTCAAATCCATGCGACGCAAATGATTTAGCTTCAAATGCTTGCGATATAAGTGATATAGCTTCAAACGAATGCGAAACAAACGATTTAGCTTCAAATCCATGCGAAACACATGATTTCGATTCAAATCAATGCGAAGTAGAATGCTCAGCTTCAAATCCATGCGAAACACATGATTTAGATTCAAATCAACACGAAGTAGGATGCGTATCTTCGAATCCATGCGAAACAAATGGTTCAGCTTCAAATACTTGTAATATACATGATTTAGCTTCAACTGCATGTAAAAAAGATGTGGTAGCTTCAAATTCCAGCGAAACACATGATTCAGCTTCAAATCAATGCGAAGTAGAAGTTTTATCTTCAAATCAATGCGAAACAAGTGATTTACCTTCAAATACTTGCGATATAAATGATTTAGCTTCAAACCATTGCGAAGTAGAAGGCTTAGCTTCAAATCCATGCGAAATAGAAGGCTTACTTACAAATCCATGTGATTCAAATGGTTTAGTTTCAAATACTTGTGATATACATGATTTAGCGTCAACTGCATGCGATATAAACGAGGTAGCTGCAAATCAATGCGAAACACATGATTTAGCTTCAAATTCATTTGGAACACATGGTTTAGCTTAATATTCTTGCGAAACAAATGGTTTAGCTTCAAATACTTTTGATATACATAATTTAGCTTCAACTGCATGCGAAACAAACTTGTTAGCTTCAAATCCAAGCGAAACAAATGATTCAACTTCAAATCAATGCGAAGTAGAAGGCTCATCTTCGAATCCTAACGAAACAGATGGTTTAGCTTCAAATACTTATGGTATACGTGATTTAGCTTCAACAGCGTGCGAAACAAACGCGTTAGCTTCAAATACATGCGAAACACATGATTTAGCATCAAATCAATGCGAAGTAAGAAGGCTTAGCATCAAATCCAGGCGAAATAAATGAGTTAGCTTCAAATACTTGTGATATATATGAAATAGCTTGAAATGCATGCGAAACAAACGAGTTTGCTTCAAATCCAAGCGATAAACATGACTTAGTATGAAGTCAACGCGAAGTTTAAGGCTCAGTTTCAAATCCAAGCGAAGCGAATAATTTAACTTCACATACTTGTGAATATAAGTGTTATAGCTTGAAATTGCAGACGAAACAAACGAGTTAGCTTCAAATCTATGCGATACACATGATTTAGCTTCAAATCAATGCGAAGTAGAAGACTTAGCTTCAAATCCATGCGAAACAAATGGTTTAGCTTCAAATACTTGTGATAAACACGATTTAGAGTCAACTGCATGCGAATCAAACGAGTTAGATTCAAATCCCAGGGAAACACATGATTTAACTTCAAATCAATGCGAAGTAGAAGGCTTACTTTCAAATCCATGCGAAACAAATGATTTAGCTTCAAATACTTGTGACAAACGGGATTTAGCTTCAACTGCATGCGAATCAAACGAGTTAGCTTCAAATACCAGGGAAACACATGATTCAACTTCAAATCAAAGCGAAGTAGGAGGCTTAGCTCCAAATCCATGCGAAACAAATGATTTACCTTCAAATACCTGCGGTTTAAATGAAATACCTTCAAATGCAGGCGAAACAAACGAGTTAGCTTCAAATTCATGGGAAACACATGATTTAACTTCAAATCAATGCGAAGTAGAAGGCTTAGCTTCAAATCCATGCGAAACAAATGGTTTAGCTTCAAATACATGTGATAAACACAATTTAGAGTCAACTGCATGCGATTCAAACGAGATAGCGTCAAATCCAAGAGAAACACATGATATTAACTTCAAATCAATGCGAACTAGAAGGCTTAGCTACAAATCCATGCGAAACAAATGATTTACCTTCAAATACCTGCAGTTTAAATGATATATCTTCAAATGCAGGCGAAAAAAAAGAGTTATCATCAAATCCATGCGGCACGCATGATTTAGCATCAAATCAATATAAAGTACAAGGCTTAACTTCAAATCCATGCGAAACATGTGGTTTAGCTTCAAATACTTGTGATAAACGAGATTTAGAGTCAACTTCATGCGAATCAAACGAGTTAGCTTCAAATCCCAGGAAAACACATGATTCAACTTCAAATCAAAGCGAAGTAGGAGGCTTAGCTCCAAATCCATGCGAAAGAAATGATTTACCTTCAAATACCTGCGGTTTAAATGAAATACCTTCAAATGCAGGCGAAACAAACGAGTTAGCTTCAAATTCATGGGAAACACATGATTTAACTTCAAATCAATGCGAAGTAGAAGGCTTAGCTTCAAATCCATGCGAAACAAATGATTTAGCTTCAAATACTTGTGATAAACGGGATTTAGCTTCAACTGCATGCGAATCAAACGAGTTAGCTTCAAATCCCAGGGAAACACATGATTTAACTTCAAATCAATGCGAAGTAGAAGGCTTAGCTTCAAATCCATGCGAAACAAATGTTTTAGCTTCAAATACATGTGATAAACACAATTTAGAGTCAACTGCATGCGATTCAAACGAGATAGCGTCAAATCCAAGAGAAACACATGATATTAACTTCAAATCAATGCGAACTAGAAGGCTTAGCTACAAATCCATGCGAAACAAATGATTTACCTTCAAATACCTGCAGTTTAAATGAAATAGCTTCAAATGCAGGCGAAAAAAAAGAGTGATCATCAAATCCATGCGGAACGCATGATTTAGCATCAAATCAATATAAAGTAGAAGGCTTAACTTCAAATCCATGCGAAACATGTGGTTTAGCTTCAAATACTTGTGATAAACGAGATTTAGAGTCAACTTCATGCGAATCAAACGAGTTAGCTTCAAATCCCAGGAAAACACATGATTCAACTTCAAATCAAAGCGAAGTAGGAGGCTTAGCTCCAAATCCATGCGAAACAAATGATTTACCTTCAAATACCTGCGGTTTAAATGAAATACCTTCAAATGCAGGCGAAAAAAAAGAGTTATCATCAAATCCATGCGGAACGCATGATTTAGCATCAAATCAATATAAAGTAGAAGGCTTAACTTCAAATCCATGCGAAACATGTGGTTTAGCTTCAAATACTTGTGATAAACACGATTTAGAGTCAACTGCATGCGAATCGAACGAGTTAGATTCAAATCCCAGGGAAACACATGATTTAACTTCAAATCAATGCGAAGTAGAAGGCTTAGCTTCAAATCCATGCGAAACAAATGATTTAGCTTCAAATACTTGTGACAAACGGGATTTAGCTTCAACTGCATGCGAATCAAACGAGTTAGCTTCAAATACCAGGGAAACACATGATTTAACTTCCAATCAAAGCGAAGTAGGAGGCTTAGCTTTAAATCCATGCGAAACAAATGATTTACCTTCAAATATCTGCGGTTTAAATGAAATAGCTTCAAATGCAGGCGAAAAAAACGAGTTAGCATCAAATCCATTCGAAACTCATGATTTAGCATCAAATCAATATGAAGTAGGAGGCTTAACTTCAAATCCATGCGAAACATGTGGTTTAGCTTCAAATACTTGTGATAAACGGGATTTAGAGTCAACTGCATGCGAATCAAACGAGTTAGCTTCAAATCCCAGGAAAACACATGATTTAACTTCAAAGCAAAGCGAAGTAGGAGGCTTAGCTTCATATCCATGCGAAACAAATGATTTACCTTCAAATACCTGCGGTTTAAATGAAATACCTTCAAATGTAGGCGAAACAAACGAGTTAGCTTCAAATTCATGGGAAAAACATGAGTTAGCTTCAAATCAATGCGAAGTAGAAGGCTTAGCTTCAAATCCATGCGAAACAAATGGTTTAGCTTCAAATACTTGTGATAAACGCGATTTAGAGTCAACTGCATGCGAATCAAACGAGTTAGATTCAAATCCCAGGAAAACACATGATTTAACTTCTAATCAAAGCGAAGTAGGAGGCTTAAATTCAAATCTATGGGAAACAAATGATTTACCTTCAAATAGCTGCGGTTTAAATGAAATAACTTCAAATGCAGGCGAAACAAACGAGTTAGCTTCAAATCCATGGGAAACACATGAGTTAGCTTCAAATCAATGCGAAGTAGAAGGCTTAGCTTCAAATACATGCGAAATAAATGATTTACCTTCAAATACCTGCGGTTTAAATGCAATAGCTTCAAATGCAGGCGAAACAAACGAGATAGCTTCAAATCCATGGGAAACACATGAGTTAGCTTCAAATCAATGCGAAGTAGAAGGCTTAACTTCAAATCCATGCGAAACATGCGGCTTAGCTTCAAATACTTGTGATAAACGGGATTTAGAGTCAACTGCATGCGAATCAAACGAGTTAGCTTCAAATCCCAGGAAAACACATGACTTAACTTCAACTCAAAGCGCAGTAGGAAGCTTAGATTCAATTCCATGCGAAACAAATGATTTACCTTCAAATACCTGCGGTTTAAATGAAATAGCTTCAAATGCAGGCGAAAAAAACGGGTTAGCATCAAATCCATGCGAAACACATGATTTAGCATCAAATCAATATAAAGTAGAAGGCTTAACTTCAAGTCCATGCGAAACATGTGGTTTAGCTTCAAATACTTGTGATATACATGATTTAGATTCAAATGCATGCGAAACGAACTAGTTAGCATCAAATCCAAGCGAAACGCACTATTCAGATTCAAATCAAAGCGAAGTAGGAGGCTTAGCTTCAAATCCATGCGAAACAAATGGTTTACCTTCAAATACCTGCGGTTTAAATGAAATACCTTCAAATGCAGGCGAAACAAACGAGTTAGCATCAAATTCATGGGAAACACACGAGTTAGCTTCAAATCAATGCGAAGTAGAAGGCTTAGCTTCAAATCCATGCGAAACAAATGGTTTAGCTTCAAATACTTGTGATAAACACGATTTAGAGTCAACTGCATGCGAATCAAACGAGTTAGATTCAAATCCCAGGGAAACACATGATTTAACTTCAAATCAATGCGAAGTAGAAGGCTTAGCTTCAAATCCATGCGAAACAAATGATTTAGCTTCAAATACTTGTGATAAACGGGATTTAGCTTCAACTGCATGCGAATCAAACGAGTTAGCTTCTAATACCAGGGAAACAAATGATTTAACTTTAAATCAAAGATAAGTAGGAGGCTTAGATTCAAATCCATGCGAAGCAAATGATTTACCTTCAAATACCTGCGGTTTAAATGAAATAGCTTCAAATGCAGGCGAAAAAAACGAGTTAGCATCAAATCCATTCGAAACTCATGATTTAGCATCAGATCAATATAAAGTAGAAGGCTTAACTTCAAATCCATGCGAAACATGTGGTTTAGCTTCAAATACTTGTGATAAACGAGATTTAGACTCAACTTCATGCGAATCAAACGAGTTAGCTTCAAATCCCAGGAAAACACATGATTCAACTTCAAATCAATGCGAACTAGAAGGCTTAGCTTCAAATCCATGCGAAACAAATGATTTACCTTCAAATACCTGCAGTTTAAATGAAATAGCTTCAAATGCAGGCGAAAAAAAATAGTTAGCATCAAATCCATGCGAAACACATGATTTAGCATCAAATCAATATGAAGTAGAAGGCTTAGCTTCAAATCCATGCGAAACAAATGGTTTAGCTTCAAATACATGTGATAAACACACTTTAGAGTCAACTGCATGCGATTCAAACGAGATAGCGTCAAATCCAAGAGAAACACATGATATTAACTTCAAATCAATGCGAACTAGAAGGCTTAGCTACAAATCCATGCGAAACAAATGATTTACCTTCAAATACCTGCAGTTTAAATGAAATAGCTTCAAATGCAGGCGAAAAAAAAGAGTTATCATCAAATCCATGCGGAACGCATGATTTAGCATCAAATCAATATAAAGTAGAAGGCTTAACTTCAAATCCATGCGAAACATGTGGTTTAGCTTCAAATACTTGTGATAAACACGATTTAGAGTCAACTGCATGCGAATCAAACGAGTTAGATTCAAATCCCAGGGAAAAACATGATTTAACTTCAAATCAATGCGAAGTAGAAGGCTTAGCTTCAAATCCATGCGAAACAAATGGTTTAGCTTCAAATACATGTGATAAACACAATTTAGAGTCAACTGCATGCGATTCAAACGAGATAGCGTCAAATCCAAGAGAAACACATGATATTAACTTCAAATCAATGCGAACTAGAAGGCTTAGCTTCAAATCCATGCGAAACAAATGGTTTAGCTTCAAATACTTGTGATAAACACGATTTAGAGTCAACTGCATGCGAATCAAACGAGTTAGATTCAAATCCCAGGGAAACACATGATTTAACTTCAAATCAATGCGAAGTAGAAGGCTTAGCTTCAAATCCATGCGAAACATGTGGTTTAGCTTCAAATACTTGTGATAAACGAGATTTAGAGTCAACTTCATGCGAATCAAACGAATTAGCTTCAAATCCCAGGAAAACACATGATTCAACTTCAAATCAAAGCGAAGTAGGAGGCTTAGCTTCAAATCCATGCGAAACAAATGATTTACCTTCAAATACCTGCGGTTTAAATGAAATACCTTCAAATGCAGGCGAAACAAACGAGTTAGCTTCAAATTCATGGGAAACACATGATTTAACTTCAAATCAATGCGAAGTAGAAGGCTTAGCTTCAAATCCATGCGAAACAAATGGTTTAACTTCAAATACTTGTGATAAACACGATTTAGAGTCAACTGCATGCGATTCAAACGAGATAGCGTCAAATCCAAGAGAAACACATGATATTAACTTCAAATCAATGCGAACTAGAAGGCTTAGCTTCAAATCCATGCGAAACAAATGATTTACCTTCAAATACCTGCAGTTTAAATGAAATAGCTTCAAATGCAGGCGAAAAAAAATAGTAAGCATCAAATCCATGCGGAACACATGATTTAGCATCAAATCAATATGAAGTAGAAGGCTTAACTTCAAATCCATGCGAAACATGTGGTTTAGCTTCAAAAACTTGTGATAACCGGGATTTAGAGTCAACTGCATCCGAATGAAACGAGTTAGCTTCAAATCCCAGGAAAACACATGATTTAACTTCAACTCAAAGCGAAGTAGGAGGCTTAGATTCAAATCCATGCGAAAGAAATGATTTACCTTCAAATACCTGCGGTTTAAATGAAATAGCTTCAAATGCAGGCGAAAAAAACGAGTTAGCATCAAATCCATGCGAAACACATGATTTAGCATCAAATCAATATGAAGTAGAAGGCTTAACTTCAAGTCCATGCGAAACGTGTGGTTTAGCTTCAAATACTTGTGATAAACGGGATTTAGCTTCAACTGCATGCGAATCAAACGAGTTAGCTTCAAATCCCAGGAAAACACATGATTCAACTTCAAATCAAAGCGAAGTAGGAGGCTTAGCTCCAAATCCATGCGAAACAAATGATTTACCTTCATATACCTGCGGTTTAAATGAAATACCTTCAAATGCAGGCGAAACAAACGAGTTAGCTTCAAATTCATGGGAAACACATGATTTAACTTCAAATCAATGCGAAGTAGAAGGCTTAGCTTCAAATCCATGCGAAACAAATGGTTTAACTTCAAATACTTGTGATAAACACGATTTAGAGTCAACTGCATGCGATTCAAACGAGATAGCGTCAAATCCAAGAGAAACACATGATATTAACTTCAAATCAATGCGAACTAGAAGGCTTAGCTTCAAATCCATGCGAAACAAATGATTTACCTTCAAATACCTGCAGTTTAAATGAAATAGCTTCAAATGCAGGCGAAAAAAAATAGTAAGCATCAAATCCATGCGGAACACATGATTTAGCATCAAATCAATATGAAGTAGAAGGCTTAACTTCAAATCCATGCGAAACATGTGGTTTAGCTTCAAAAACTTGTGATAACCGGGATTTAGAGTCAACTGCATCCGAATGAAACGAGTTAGCTTCAAATCCCAGGAAAACACATGATTTAACTTCAACTCAAAGCGAAGTAGGAGGCTTAGATTCAAATCCATGCGAAAGAAATGATTTACCTTCAAATACCTGCGGTTTAAATGAAATAGCTTCAAATGCAGGCGAAAAAAACGAGTTAGCATCAAATCCATGCGAAACACATGATTTAGCATCAAATCAATATGAAGTAGAAGGCTTAACTTCAAGTCCATGCGAAACGTGTGGTTTAGCTTCAAATACTTGTGATAAACGGTATTTAGCTTCAACTGCATGCGAATCAAACGAGTTAGCTTCAAATACCAGGGAAACAAATGATTTAACTTTAAATCAAGGATAAGTAGGAGGCTTAGCTTCAAATCCATGCGAAACAAATGATTTAGCTTCAAATACTTGTGATAAACGGGATTTAGCTTCAACTGCATGCGAATCAAACGAGTTAGCTTCAAATCCCAGGAAAACACATGATTCAACTTCAAATCGAAGCGAAGTAGGAGGCTTAGCTCCAAATCCATGCGAAACAAATGATTTACCTTCATATACCTGCGGTTTAAATGAAATACCTTCAAATGCAGGCGAAACAAACGAGTTAGCTTCAAATTCATGGGAAACACATGATTTAACTTCAAATCAATGCGAAGTAGAAGGCTTAGCTTCAAATCCATGCGAAACAAATGGTTTAGCTTCAAATACTTGTGATAAACACGATTTAGAGTCAACTGCATGCGAATCAAACGAGTTAGATTCAAATCCCAGGGAAACACATGATTTAACTTCAAATCAATGCGAAGTAGAAGGCTTAGCTTCAAATCCATGCGAAACAAATGATTTAGCTTCAAATACTTGTGACAAACGGGATTTAGCTTCAACTGCATGCGAATCAAACGAGTTAGCTTCAAATACCAGGGAAACACATGATTTAACTTCAAATCAAAGCGAAGTAGGAGGCTTAGCTTTAAATCCATGCGAAACAAATGATTTACCTTCAAATATCTGCGGTTTAAATGAAATAGCTTCAAATGCAGGCGAAAAAAACGAGTTAGCATCAAATCCATTCGAAACTCATGATTTAGCATCAAATCAATATGAAGTAGGAGGCTTAACTTCAAATCCATGCGAAACATGTGGTTTAGCTTCAAATACTTGTGATAAACGAGATTTAGACTCAACTGCATGCGAATCAAACGAGTTAGCTTCAAATCCCAGGAAAACACATGATTCAACTTCAAATCAATGCGAACTAGAAGGCTTAGCTTCAAATCCATGCGAAACAAATGATTTACCTTCAAATACCTGCAGTTTAAATGAAATAGCTTCAAATGCAGGCGAAAAAAAATAGTTAGCATCAAATCCATGCGAAACACATGATTTAGCATCAAATCAATATGAAGTAGAAGGCTTAGCTTCAAATCCATGCGAAACAAATGGTTTAGCTTCAAATACATGTGATAAACACAATTTAGAGTCAACTGCATGCGATTCAAACGAGATAGCGTCAAATCCAAGAGAAACACATGATATTAACTTCAAATCAATGCGAACTAGAAGGCTTAGCTTCAAATCCGTGCGAAACAAATGATTTACCTTCAAATACCTGCAGTTTAAATGAAATAGCTTCAAATGCAGGCGAAAAAAAAAGAGTTATCATCAAATCCATGCGGAACGCATGATTTAGCATCAAATCAATATAATGTAGAAGGCTTAACTTCAAATCCATGCGAAACATGTGGTTTAGCTTCAAATACTAGTGATAAACACGCTTTAGAGTCAACTGCATGCGAATCAAACGAGTTAGCTTCAAATCCCAGGAAAACACATGATTCAACTTCAAATCAAAGCGAAGTAGGAGGCTTAGCTTCAAATCCATGCGAAACAAATGATTTACCTTCAAATACCTGCAGTTTAAATGAAATAGCTTCAAATGCAGGCGAAAAAAATAGTTAGCATCAAATCCATGCGAAACACATGATTTAGCATCAAATCAATATGAAGTAGAAGGCTTAGCTTCAAATCCATGCGAAACAAATGGTTTAGCTTCAAATACATGTGATAAACACAATTTAGAGTCAACTGCATGCCATTCAAACGAGATAGCGTCAAATCCAAGAGAAAACACATGATATTAACTTCAAATCAATGCGAACTAGAAGGCTTAGCTACAAATCCATGCGAAACAAATGATTTACCTTCAAATACCTGCAGTTTAAATGAAATAGCTTCAAATGCAGGCGAAAAAAAAACAGTTATCATCAAATCCATGCGGAACGCATGATTTAGCATCAAATCAATATAAAGTAGAAGGCTTAACTTCAAATCCATGCGAAACATGTGGTTTAGCTTCAAATACTTGTGATAAACGAGATTTAGAGTCAACTGCATGCGAATCAAACGAGTTAGATTCAAATCCAGGGAAACACATGATTTAACTTCAAATCAATGCGAAGTAGAAGGCTTAGCTTCAAATCCATGCGAAACAAATGGTTTAGCTTCAAATACATGTGATAAACAGAATTTAGAGTCAACTGCATGCGATTCAAACGAGATAGCGTCAAATCCAAGAGAAAACACATGATATTAACTTCAAATCAATGCGAACTAGAAGGCTTAGCTACAAATCCATGCGAAACAAATGATTTACCTTCAAATACCTGCAGTTAAATGAAATAGCTTCAAATGCAGGCGAAAAAAAAGAGTTATCATCAAATCCATGCGGAACGCATGATTTAGCATCAAATCAATATAAAGTAGAAGGCTTAACTTCAAATCCATGCGAAACATGTGGTTTAGCTTCAAATACTTGTGATAAACGAGATTTAGAGTCAACTTCATGCGAATCAAACGAGTTAGCTTCAAATCCCAGGAAAACACATGATTCAACTTCAAATCAAAGCGAAGTAGGAGGCTTAGCTCCAAATCCATGCGAAACAAATGATTTACCTTCAAATACCTGCGGTTTAAATGAAATACCTTCAAATGCAGGCGAAACAAACGAGTTAGCTTCAAAGTCATGGGAAACACATGATTTAACTTCAAATCAATGCGAAGTAGAAGGCTTAGCTTCAAATCCATGCGAAACAAATGGTTTAGCTTCAAATACTTGTGATAAACACGATTTAGAGTCAACTGCATGCGAATCGAACGAGTTAGATTCAAATCCCAGGGAAACACATGATTTAACTTCAAATCATTGCGAAGTAGAAGGCTTAGCTTCAAATCCATGCGAAAACAAATGGTTTAGCTTCAAATACATGTGATAAACACAATTTAGAGTCAACTGCATGCGATTCAAACGAGATAGCGTCAAATCCAAGAGAAACACATGATATTAACTTCAAATCAATGCGAACTAGAAGGCTTAGCTACAAATCCATGCGAAACAAATGATTTACCTTCAAATACCTGCAGTTTAAATGAAATAGCTTCAAATGCAGGCGAAAAAAAAGAGTTATCATCAAATCCATGCGAAACGCATGATTTAGCATCAAATCAATATAAAGTAGAAGGCTTAACTTCAAATCCATGCGAAACATGTGGTTTAGCTTCAAATACTTGTGATAAACGAGATTTAGAGTCAACTTCATGCGAATCGAACGAGTTAGATTCAAATCCCAGGGAAACACATGATTTAACTTCAAATCAATGCGAAGTAGAAGGCTTAGCTTCAAATCCATGCGAAACAAATGGTTTAGCTTAAAATACATGTGATAAACACAATTTAGAGTCAACTGCATGCGATTCAAACGAGATAGCGTCAAATCCAAGAGAAACACATGATATTAACTTCAAATCAATGCGAACTAGAAGGCTTAGCTACAAATCCATGCGAAACAAATGATTTACCTTCAAATACCTGCGGTTTAAATGAAATACCTTCAAATGCAGGCGAAACAAACGAGTTAGCTTCAAATTCATGGCAAACACATGATTTAACTTCAAATCAATGCGAAGTAGAAGGCTTAGCTTCAATCCATGCGAAACAAATGATTTAGCTTCAAATACTTGTGATAAACGGGATTTAGCTTCAACTGCATGCGAATCAAACGAGTTAGCTTCAATCCCAGGGAAACACATGATTTAACTTCAAATCAATGCGAAGTAGAAGGCTTAGCTTCAAATCCATGCGAAACAAATGGTTTAGCTTCAAATACATGTGATAAACACAATTTAGAGTCAACTGCATGCGATTCAAACGAGATAGCGTCAAATCCAAGAGAAACACATGATATTAACTTCAAATCAATGCGAACTAGAAGGCTTAGCTACAAATCCATGCGAAACAAATGATTTACCTTCAAATACCTGCGGTTTAAATGAAATAGCTTCAAATGCAGGCGAAAAAAAAGAGTGATCATCAAATCCATGCGGAACGCATGATTTAGCATCAAATCAATATAAAGTAGAAGGCTTAACTTCAAATCCATGCGAAAACATGTGGTTTAGCTTCAAATACTTGTGATAAACGAGATTTAGAGTCAACTTCATGCGAATCAAACGAGTTAGCTTCAAATCCCAGGAAAACACATGATTCAACTTCAAATCAAAGCGAAGTAGGAGGCTTAGCTCAAATCCATGCGAAACAAATGATTTACCTTCAATACCTGCGGTTTAAATGAAATACCTTCAAATGCAGGCGAAACAAACGAGTTAGCTTCAAAGTCATGGGAAACACATGATTTAACTTCAAATCAATGCGAAGTAGAAGGCTTAGCTTCAAATCCATGCGAAACAAATGGTTTAGCTTCAAATACTTGTGATAAACACGATTTAGAGTCAACTGCATGCGAATCGAACGAGTTAGATTCAAATCCCAGGGAAACACATGATTTAACTTCAAATCATTGCGAAGTAGAAGGCTTAGCTTCAAATCCATGCGAAACAAATGGTTTAGCTTCAAATACATGTGATAAACACAATTTAGAGTCAACTGCATGCGATTCAAACGAGATAGCGTCAAATCCAAGAGAAACACATGATATTAACTTCAAATCAATGCGAACTAGAAGGCTTAGCTACAAATCCATGCGAAACAAATGATTTACCTTCAAATACCTGCAGTTTAAATGAAATAGCTTCAAATGCAGGCGAAAAAAAGAGTTATCATCAAATCCATTCGAAACGCATGATTTAGCATCAAATCAATATAAAGTAGAAGGCTTAACTTCAAATCCATGCGAAACATGTGGTTTAGCTTCAAATACTTGTGATAAACGAGATTTAGAGTCAACTTCATGCGAATCGAACGAGTTAGATTCAAATCCCAGGAAACACATGATTTAACTTCAAATCAATGCGAAGTAGAAGGCTTAGCTTCAAATCCATGCGAAACAAATGGTTTAGCTTAAAATACATGTGATAAACACAATTTAGAGTCAACTGCATGCGATTCAAACGAGATAGCGTCAAATCCAAGAGAAACACATGATATTAACTTCAAATCAATGCGAACTAGAAGGCTTAGCTACAAATCCATGCGAAACAAATGATTTACCTTCAAATACCTGCAGTTTAAATGAAATAGCTTCAATGCAGGCGAAAAAAAAGAGTTATCATCAAATCCATGCGGGACGCATGATTTAGCATCAAATCAATATAAAGTAGAAGGCTTAACTTCAAATTCATGCGAAACATGTGGTTTAGCTTCAAATACTTGTGATAAACGAGATTTAGAGTCAACTTCATGCGAATCAAACGAGTTAGCTTCAAATCCCAGGAAAACACATGATTCAACTTCAAATCAAAGCGAAGTAGGAGGCTTAGCTCCAAATCTATGCGAAACAAATGATTTACCTTCAAATACCTGCGGTTTAAATGAAATACCTTCAAATGCAGGCGAAACAAACGAGTTAGCTTCAAAGTCATGGGAAACACATGATTTAACTTCAAATCAATGCGAAGTAGAAGGCTTAGCTTCAAATCCATGCGAAACAAATGGTTTAGCTTCAAATACTTGTGATAAACACGATTTAGAGTCAACTGCATGCGAATCAAACGAGTTAGATTCAAATCCCAGGGAAACACATGATTTAACTTCAAATCAATGCGAAGTAGAAGGCTTAGCTTCAAATCCATGCGAAACAAATGGTTTAGCTTCAAATACATGTGATAAACACAATTTAGAGTCAACTGCATGCGATTCAAACGAGATAGCGTCAAATCCAAGAGAAACACATGATATTAACTTCAAATCAATGCGAACTAGAAGGCTTAGCTACAAATCCATGCGAAACAAATGATTTACCTTCAAATACCTGCAGTTAAATGAAATAGCTTCAAATGCAGGCGAAAAAAAAGAGTTATCATCAAATCCATGCGGAACGCATGATTTAGCATCAAATCAATATAAAGTAGAAGGCTTAACTTCAAATCCATGCGAAACATGTGGTTTAGCTTCAAATACTTGTGATAAACGAGATTTAGAGTCAACTTCATGCGAATCAAACGAGTTAGCTTCAAATCCCAGGAAAACACATGATTCAACTTCAAATCAAAGCGAAGTAGGAGGCTTAGCTCCAAATCCATGCGAAACAAATGATTTACCTTCAAATACCTGCGGTTTAAATGAAATACCTTCAAATGCAGGCGAAACAAACGAGTTAGCTTCAAAGTCATGGAAACACATGATTTAACTTCAAATCAATGCGAAGTAGAAGGCTTAGCTTCAAATCCATGCGAAACAAATGGTTTAGCTTCAAATACTTGTGATAAACACGATTTAGAGTCAACTGCATGCGAATCGAACGAGTTAGATTCAAATCCCAGGGAAACACATGATTTAACTTCAAATCATTGCGAAGTAGAAGGCTTAGCTTCAAATCCATGCGAAACAAATGGTTCAGCTTCAAATACATGTGATAAACACAATTTAGAGTCAACTGCATGCGATTCAAACGAGATAGCGTCAAATCCAAGAGAAACACATGATATTAACTCCAAATCAATGCGAACTAGAAGGCTTAGCTACAAATCCATGCGAAACAAATGATTTACCTTCAAATACCTGCAGTTTAAATGAAATAGCTTCAAATGCAGGCGAAAAAAAAGAGTTATCATCAAATCCATGCGAAACGCATGATTTAGCATCAAATCAATATAAAGTAGAATGCTTAACTTCAAATCCATGCGAAACATGTGGTTTAGCTTCAAATACTTGTGATAAACGAGATTTAGAGTCAACTTCATGCGAATCGAACGAGTTAGATTCAAATCCCAGGGAAACACATGATTTAACTTCAAATCAATGCGAAGTAGAAGGCTTAGCTTCAAATCCATGCGAAACAAATGGTTTAGCTTAAATACATGTGATAAACACAATTTAGAGTCAACTGCATGCGATTCAAACGAGATAGCGTCAAATCCAAGAGAAACACATGATATTAACTTCAAATCAATGCGAACTAGAAGGCTTAGCTACAAATCCATGCGAAACAAATGATTTACCTTCAAATACCTGCAGTTTAAATGAAATAGCTTCAAATGCAGGCGAAAAAAAAGAGTTATCATCAAATCCATGCGGAACGCATGATTTAGCATCAAATCAATATAAAGTAGAAGGCTTAACTTCAAATTCATGCGAAACATGTGGTTTAGCTTCAAATACTTGTGATAAACGAGATTTAGAGTCAACTTCATGCGAATCAAACGAGTTAGCTTCAAATCCCAGGAAAACACATGATTCAACTTCAAATCAAAGCGAAGTAGGAGGCTTAGCTCCAAATCCATGCGAAACAAATGATTTACCTTCAAATACCTGCGGTTTAAATGAAATACCTTCAAATGCAGGCGAAACAAACGAGTTAGCTTCAAATTCATGGGAAACACATGATTTAACTTCAAATCAATGCGAAGTAGAAGGCTTAGCTTCAAATCCAGGCGAAACAAATGGTTTAGCTTCAAATACTTGTGATAAACACGATTTAGAGTCAACTGCATGCGAATCAAACGAGTTAGATTCAAATCCCAGGGAAACACATGATTTAACTTCAAATCAATGCGAAGTAGAAGGCTTAGCTTCAAATCCATGCGAAACAAATGATTTAGCTTCAAATACTTGTGACAAACGGGATTTAGCTTCAACTGCATGCGAATCAAACGAGTTAGCTTCAAATACCAGGAAACACATGATTTAACTTCAAATCAAAGCGAAGTAGGAGGCTTAGCTTTAAATCCATGCGAAACAAATGATTTACCTTCAATATCTGCGGTTTAAATGAAATAGCTTCAAATGCAGGCGAAAAAAACGAGTTAGCATCAAATCCATTCGAAACTCATGATTTAGCATCAAATCAATATGAAGTAGGAGGCTTAACTTCAAATCCATGCGAAACATG